>NW_021274278.1:255910-264210 GCF_002162155.2 Triticum dicoccoides
CCCCCCTGTATCGCCATTTCAGTTTGAAAAAAATCAAAAGAAAATGATAAAAACTTCAAAAAATAAAATCCTTCGAGAGGTAGTTATATTACTACATCTACTAGTTAGGAAAATTTGAAAACTTAAATTTGGACATGTTTTGCAAAAAGTGTAGGGAAAATGTAAAACGGCTATAACTTTTGCATACGACGTCGGAAAAAAACGTATAATATATCAAAAAATTCAGCACAAAAATCCGCATCCGATGGAGACCACCTACGGCATGTTTGCAATTTTTTAGAATCCTCAAATTCCAAAAGGAAAAAAAAGATATGGTCAAATTTCAGTTTTTTAAAAAAAATTGGTTAAATCTGGTCAAACTACTTATTCAAGAAGTATTAATGTTACTACATAATTATTCAAGAATATTAGTGTTACTAAATAATTATTTCAATTTTTTGAATTTTGGTCAAATCTGGTCAAACTGTGGTCAAACTATGGTCAAACTTATTCAAGAAATATTAGTGTTACTAAATAATTACTATTTTTTAGAATAATAGTTTCAAACTCAAACAGTGAAATGTGTGACTTAATGCTCAACCTAAACTCCTGAGGGTTAATAGGATTGACATCTTACTATTGTCAGGAAAACAACAAGTGCAGACTTGGAAATGAAGGAGAATAGAACCTGAAAGTTAAGCGTGCTCGGGCTGGAGTAGTGAGAGGGATGGGTGACCGGTCGGGATGTTAGATGATTTGGAATGAGTGATCCACACTTGAGCAGTTAAGAAAGGTGATTAGAGACTAAATCACCAAATAATTCAGAAAAATTAAAAATTGAAAAAAAAATAATCAAAAAAATTTCCAAAATTTTCAAAAAAAAAACTTTAGTACCGGTTGGTAACACCAACCGGTACTAAAGGTCCCCCCAACCGGTTTTAAAGCTCTGTTTGCTACTAGTGGTTCTAGTAGCAAAGAACTAACATGGCATTGTGGTAATATCACACAGATCACCTGCAAACTGTAGTCTGGCACTGCATGTCAGTTGCAAAATTCACAGCTGAAATCGCTATGTAGTATGTGACGTGGTTTAGAGTAATATGATAAACCACATGGACCTCCAAAAAACTGTAGGTGGCAATGTGTTTGGTTTATCATGTGTAAATTCTGAAGTCAGAAACGGGCCCCACATGCCACTTACAACATCAAAAGCACAAATATTGCCAAGTTGTATGATATATGACCATGGTGAGAGACGCTATAACAAGAGGTAAATAAGCAAAGCAATCGACATTGGGAGAACTGCATAATAGTACATTATCTGCAATTAATCAATCAGAAGCTGAAAACACATGATCTGCTGCCGCAAACATTCTACACATAAGACATACTGGAAACCGGTATGAATGTAAGCAAAACATGAAATGAAAAAAACTACCATAATGTGCAGTGCCTCCAAATTGGGAAATCAGCCGAGGAAGGAGATAACCATCTTGGAATCGGTGTGGCTTCTGAAACACACATTCAGACTCAGGAACTTGACGCTGGTGGCCATGGCGCTTGGCTCGCATTTATCCCGGCCTGGAATGAACCCCCTTGAACAAAAAAATTACACATTTAGTATTGTACCTCCAACAATTGGACGATGTTTTGCTAACTGAAGAAACTGTTAGACCGCGGACAGGAGATGTACACACCATGACGATGTTGTCTCGCATCTCCAGGAACCAGGATGGTGTTCCCTGGCTGCAAGATTCCTCGTGCAGCTTGGGAGCATCGCCAATCCTGACCTTGGTGCACAAGCCGCCGGCGTTGCCTCGGCACCCCTCCAGGATGAGCCGCTCGAGGCGAGGAACCTTCACCACGGCGATGTCCTCCGGAACAAAGCTGCAAATTTGGACGCACCGGAGGCTCTGGCTGACGAAGCGAAGGCGCAGCCCCTTGTTGCATCCATGGATGTTGAGGCCTGAGGGTCTCCAAGATGGGGCTCTCGGCGACGACAAGGTCGATGTCCCCGTCCTCCATGACTACGCTGCAGATGCCAAGCTCACGGAGGTGGTGGAAGAAGGTGCGGGGTAGTAACCTTGCCACGTCCTGGAACTTCCAGAGGCCGATGTAGAGGCAGCCGATGCTGGCGATGCCAAAGAGCACGGCCCGGAGGGGCACATCGAGCGGCCACGGGCGGTTGACGAGGGCGAGCTCCTGGACGCCCTTGGTGGCCAGGAGCTGGAGCCAGCGCGCGAGCTGGGCCTGGTAGGCGCTCATGGGGCTGCTGGTGAGACAGGCGTAGGGGATGGGTCCCGTGTGCGCTTCGAGGACGGTGGAGATGGCGGTGATGATGGCCGCCGAGTCGGCGACGTGGGGGAAAAGCTGACGCCTTGGGGTGGAGGTGGGCGTCGTTCAAGATGATGTCCGTCGGAGGCGGGCAGGTCGGGGATGAGCTCGGTGCTGATGATGCTGAGTAGCTCCTCCGTGGATCGGTCCACCTCACGTGGGTCACGGCCCCTGCTCCGCAGATCGGCCTCCGTCGCGGGGTCCACGTTGGTGAACGGCGGCTGCCGGGGACCAGCCATGGTCGGTGGCGAGGGTTTGGGTATTTGGGGGTGGCGAGTGAAGCGGAGAGTGGAGTGGGTCTGTGACCGAGGAGGCGGATGATGGGGGTGGGCCCTATTTAGGGCTTCATGTTTAGTTGGGCCGAACTCCGGCACAGGATGTCTGTGGGCCTATACTAAAAAAACATACACGAATTCGTATACAAGGTCTATTTAAAATATGACCGAAGTTAAAGCATCAAGGTTGACGAAGTCATCACCGGCACCTCACCCATCGACGGGGAAGCGTCAAGCCTGAGATTTGATCTTGCCATCAACCATTGTTGCAACCGTAGTCGTCGTCTTTATTCTCATGTCGCTCGCTCATTCGGACGAGTGGTGCCCAACGGAACAAAAAGACGGAATGTGAGGATTCCATTCTTTGTTTTGAAGGAGCTCGAGCCTACAGTGACATGGCTAGTGAGGCGGCTTGCCAGCTAGAATGGGCCAAGGAGATGGCTCGAAGCCAGGCCGACCCTGGTGTATGGTCGAAGGGGCGACGGCTCGAGGCCCAGGCCAGGAGGTGGGGCCATGATCTGGTATTTATGTTAGTATAGCCTAGCAAAAATATTAGGTAGCGAAAAAATAAAAGGAGGAAACCAAGCACAAGGGGCTGGAGATGGGCTAGGCCCAATTGCTGCTAGCGATAGGAGAAGCGTCGACACTCGCACGGCCGCACGCGTTAATCACTCCGAATATCTGAACATTCACTGGTTTGTTTCATCTTGGACTCTCTGCCAATCGCTCGGCCACTGGGGATTCTTGTTCGTTGGCTAATTGTCGCTGTTGCGCACGGCACCCTGGTGTTGCGCCGCAGCCGTGTGCCCATGCCGGCGACCGGGCCATCAACCATCCGGCATCCGCTAGGCTGCGAGGTGCAACCATCAGCCATCTGTAGGTCATTGTCTCATTGGCAGATTGTTTTTGCTTCTGCATAATCCGTGAAACCACGAGCATGAATTGATCTTGTCTTTAACAGCTACGTATTTATCCACCTAGTCTTTCGCTTCTTTTTGATCTTCTCTTTGTAGGGCTCTATGGATTTTGCGATTGAGATTTACAACCTTTCTAGAATAAAAATGTAATCATTATCAAGGGCATTCAGACGGTTCCTTCCCTCCAAAAGATTTCAACTTAGATCTTGAGGGTCAAAGTGGCCACAAAACAAGGTTTCGGGTTTGCAGATGATATCAAGTAATATGTTGATTTCTCTGTTCAACAAATCTTTTATAATTAATAAAATTTCAACCACTATCCTCATTATCTAGTGGGCTTGAAACATGGTTCTAATCCCTCATCAGAAGACAAAAAGAATGTTATAGAAAAGAACATGCATATGGAGGCACCAAATGTGTTGATGTTGGCCAAGGTAAGCATAGCTGCCTTATGCGATTTTCCCCCTATTATAAGAAGCATGTGCATCTTTTAGATAGCTACATATTGAGGTAAAAATAATAGTGGTATATGTAAATGTCCCAATAGGTATATATTAAGGAGCCCCAGCTTCTAGGTTGGCCCTAGGCCCCAAAAATCTCTGGACCGGCCCTGCTTGAAGCTCGCGAGGATGGTAGCGCCGGCTCTCTAGATGGTTCCAACGACTGCACTGGAGACATGGAAGAGCCATGGGACATTGCAAAAGTGTCAACTTTTGCTTGGTGGTGATAGTGTGTGGCGTCTCTAACAAAGTGGGTAGGGGGTAGACAAGGTGGTGGCTACACGGCTTGCTGGACGCACTGGTTGGGAAGAAGGGTTTTTATTGTTGAAAGGCGACCAAGAAGTGTTGTAGGAGGTGGTGTTGGTTAGTAGAGAAAAGTGTCGCCAGACAAGAAAAAAAAGGTATTAAAAGGGGGTTGGGAGAAATATAATTTTTCATTTTGTTGAGATGAAGGGGCAATTTTTGGGAATTAAATGGTTTTTATGGGTCTAAGTGCTCTAATCCAGATTAGTATTGTACTCTCCTAATTGTTTGATGTCTCCAATATTTTTATGCGTTTGATTATTTTTTATTTTGCTTGTTTCTTACTGTTTGATTTTTAAGTATTTCAACTTTTGGAGTCCTTCAATTATTTTTATTGTGGAAATGAAAAAAAATTAGATTTACTGAAGTGTTATTTCTTGATTTCACTAGCCTATTAAAATTTAAAAATCAGATATTAGGGAATTTATGTGAATAGACAGGAATACTAGGTTATATATGAGAAGATTAACCCGTGAGTTGGTACCAGTTGATTGGCTAGGTATGTCCCACTACCTAGTGACACCATTATAAATGCATTAGAGGGTAATGCACGATTTGCCACGACATTCTTTGGTTTTAAATAAATTATATTTTTCTGTTATGGGTTTTTATAGCAATTCACATTTCGTATATACCGCGAAGTTGGTTGAGCGACCACAGACCCCTGTTGCGCTATAGGGTAAGCCATGTAGACTGGTCCTTCACTACTAGGAAAAGGCCTACTAATGGCGCACTGGTTTTGCCTACTTAATTGTTCTTAGCACATGATCATCAGTATTAGGCAGGATCTAAATACCCTATTTAAGCTAAAATAGCATAAAACAATATAGACCCTGACTCTCCATTATGGAGAATGGAGAACATCATGTCTCCAATTCTTGCGCTTCGCTTCCTTTTGCTTTCAAGAAGCTCCTTACGACTGTCCATACATTTTTCCCATCCTTTGATTTTCATGTCTCCGCTTCTTTTAGAAATCTCGTATGGACAGTTGAGATTCGTAGGACGACCTAGCTGTATGTTCAAAACATTAACACTACCTTTCAGATACATCATATGAGGCACACAATTCTCTGGGATTATCTGTTGAAAAACATAGTAATAACTTCATAGTTAGCAATGATGTACTAGTTTTAGAAGTATGCAAAAGATGCACGGATGTCGTAATAGTAAAAATCTTACCAGGGTATCTCCATGGTAGTTACCGTAGTTGAACACATGCACTAGTGGCACGTATTTACCATAATGTTGAGGAGTTTGATTGTAGATATTGTAATGCTCAATGTCAGTACAAAATCCGACCTAATGATTTTTCTCCTTGTAAGTTGTTAATTCGGAGCCATCGGTGTAGTGGGTTTTGTCTACCATCTCCCGCACATTCTTTGAACAATAAAAATAAGCTGTCAATGGAAATAAGCTGTCCACTATTTTGAAATAAACAGTATAAATTAGCTAATAACTATGTTTGAGAAACTCACGTAGCGGTAGAACTGGAGGCGTATCAACAAGGACCCAAATGTTCATATTGTCTTGGTTGATGTCAGGATTACCAAGATCCATGGTGATAAGCATACCCTCATCAAAACCATACATCTTGCAAAATGCTTCCCAATTTTTGCAACCAAAATGGGTTACGCTCTCAGAATTATATAGATTTACTTCAAAGTCAACATCGTGATGAGTCCTTAGGTGAATTTTCTTTGTTTCAGAAATTTCATGGTCTTCAAAATCCATCCTCTCCAAGACATAGCGTCTTGCATGGCATGGGATAAGCTATACTTGAATTGGAAAAGATGAAAATTACACATTGAAATAGTTGAAGTCATGCTTAATTATGAAAATAACACTTGTCGTCATTGTGTACCGTTTCAACTTTGAAGGTCTCCTCGAGCTTAATGTTGAAGCGCCGATCATCGTCCAGGTGAGGCATGTCGCATAGACCTCGATCGTCGTGGCACCAGTCGCACTCCGCCGAGAGACTTTCCTCGTCCGATGATGATGACGACATATCCTGGGACAACTCCCAGAATTTCTTGCCGCCCGAACCACCGGCCTCATCGTTGTGGGCCATGTTTCGCTCTAAATAGGAAAAAAGTTTGGTCAAAAAGTTGGTTATTGTCAAGTAACAAGATCATGGTCTCATCATTTAGGGTTTGTCGACACCGAGGCACCCTAAAAGCCTAAGCTTTCATCACTTAGGGTTTGTCGACGCCGAGGCACCCTAAAAGCCTAAGCGTACATCATTTAGGTTCTCATCGACATCGAGGCATCCGGGGCAGCCAAGTTAAGTTTTCATCATTTAGGGTTTATCGATGCCGAGGCACCCTAGGTTGGGCCTAATCACTTGGCACTAATCACTTGGCTCTATTGCCACCTATGGTTTAATATAGCAAGAATAAAGGGGCAGTTGATCCTACTTAATTAAGTACTAAGATACCCTGGGTCATGCATTAGTAGCAAGTACCCCATATGTCCGATGTTTAGCAAAGTCATGCTAAAATTCACGGAAATTTTCAGCATGACCTTTGCTGAAAATAGGACATATGGAGTACCCGAATTTGCCAGAACGGAAGTTAATCGACATTCCGGCAAACTCAAGGGCCTCTCGGGGTACCTGCAAAATCATCACGACACGAAGGGCCTCTCAAGGGCCTCAAGCAGCAGCGGCCCTTCACGAGCAAACTCAATGAGTGTGAACCAACAGAGTGTGGGTCACCACAATATGCTTGCAAGTAATTTTTCTGTAACTAAGGCACAATATGCTTGCAAGTAAATCACAATATGCTTGCAAGTAATTTTTCTATAACAGTCTTGCCCCTATTTGAAGGACAAGCAAATAGATACAATGTGTAGCTTTGGCACAGTCCTAAGGCACAATCCTCTGACTAATTCATCACTGTAGGCCGGCATGAAACACACTCCTCCAAAAAATCCTAAAATTCCACTATTATTGCATGTAAAAAAGCCTAAAATCCACTAGTATTGCCTCTAAGAAAGCCTTAAAAGTCCACTATTATTGACAATCAAAATATGATCTGAACTGTAAGGAGTTAACTGAAAAATGAGTGTTAACTGAAGTTTTTGGTTATAATTTGAAAACCCAAAATTTCATCAACACATTAATTATAATTTGTTTGTGCAAATACTTCTCTCAGGCAGCCACACACATCTTTCTTCATCCAATTTTTTCCTACAGCATCATTGAACATTTGAAACTTACCAGCTCAACTTGAGAAAAAAATGGATAGGCAGGGACATTTATGCTTTTTGCCATCTAATCTAATCTACCTCTGCTTGATTAACTATTGTTTTGGTTTTCACTTTGTGCTAGCCCATTAGATTAGTTGGTAAAGTACATGCTTCATCTTACATTCCCTACCTGTGTGTACATGCATTTGCGGGCTTTCAGGCCCTGACTAATTAACTACATTGCTGATCAGAGACCCTGCTATTTACTGGGAGGTGGCAATACTACTGTGCTAGTGTGCTAGTACTGGTTTTTATTCTTTGGAACCTTCTACTTATGAAGCTCTCTCAAGTAAAGATTTTCAACAAGTAGTACATTTTTGTATGGTGCAAAAGTCCAGTAGCACTAGAACTGAATTGATTGATCTATACATGTTGTAGGAGGAGCTATATCATTTTCTCCATGGGGAAGGAGGAGAGGGAGGAAGGAGGAAGGAGGAGAGGTACCTGGGAGGGCGCGGCCGGTCACCGGAGGGGTTGGGGTCAGGGTTGGGGTTGCCGGCGGCGGCATCGAAGGGATGGCTCGATTGGTCGTCGGGCAGGCCTCCTGGGCGCCTCGGTTGGTCGTGGGGAGGCCGGCGGCCGTGGTCGTCGTCCTGCACCCCGTGCCCGGACTGAGGTAGAGGCGGCGCAAGGCAGGGGCCGATGCGGGGAGGCTGTCGGCGACGGCGAGGTCGCGGAGGCGTCGCCTATGGAGGAGCTGCAGTGGTGGGGGGCGCGGGGGCGGCGGCGCACGTAGGGGCGGCGGC
>NW_021274278.1:265022-267917 GCF_002162155.2 Triticum dicoccoides
CAGCGGTGGAGCGGGGGAGGGTGCGGTGGGTCCTCGGCGGCGGTGGAGCTAGCGGGGGAGGGTGCGGGGGGGGGGGATCGAGATCGAGATGAAGGGGGATAGCGATCGAGATTTAAAAATATTCATCAATTTTGAAAAAATATTCATGAATTCGAAAAGTGCCCATGAAATTTAAAAATATTCATGAGTTTAAAAATATTCATGAGTTTAAATTTGATATCGTACGCCTTATAGGTCATCAGGTTGTGCTCGGCGCCCTGTGACAAGGCGAATATGAGTTGTTCTTCCGCGGAAGAATCTTCATGTAAAGGGTACGACAGAAGTTTCTGCTTGAACCAACGCGTGAAACATGAGTTGTGCTCTTTACTAGTTTAAACAACGAGTGAAACGCGTGAATCTTGAAGTAAAAAAAAATATATACTAATGGCGCACCGGGTATTAGTGCGCCATTACTAGTTTAAACTAGTAATGGCGCACTGTGAAACGATGCGTCATTAGTAGTTTTGCAAAAAAAAAAATTACAGTAATGGCGCACTGTCTGCTTGGTGCGCTGGCGCACTTCGACCTGATGCGCCATTAGTATGTATGGAAAAATGGAAAAAAATAATTTAATACTAGTGGCGCACCCAGTTTCTGGTGCGCCATTAGTGTCTTCCACACTAATGGCGCATCACCAACCGGTGCGCCATTAGTATATAGTAGTGGCGCACTGCTTCCATGGTGCGCCATTAGTATCAATCCTATCTATAGCCCTTTTCCTAGTAGTGCTTCTTTCTTTGGGAAGGTGGCATTCGGTTTTTTTCTTTTATTTTCTTCTATATTTTTTGATGTTTTAGTTTCTTGTTCACTTATATATATATTAAAAAAAATCAAATTTATTAATACTTTTGAATTTATGGAAAATAAATAAAGTACTATTTTTAAAAAAAAAATTGTTTTATTCAAAATTATGTGCATTTTTTAAAAATGCACGGAGATTATTTTCTTATATTTGTGAAAATTTATCAAATTACATCAACACAATTGAAGTCCGGGAATATTTTTGAAATTTTTTGACATTTTTAAAAAAATCTTTGATAATTGTCCCCAATTCTTGATTGAAAGAGACACCAGAGGCCTCTACCCTCCCTCTCTGTCTATCGAAGAGATGGAAGGGTAGAGCTTTTCTTTGGTTTTTTCATCTTTTCGTCAAAGAGTTGAAGTCCATCCGAACCCTCCAATGCAGAAATATGAGGAGAGCAAAGCGCCAATGGCGCGTGAAGCGCATGCGGAAGGGGCATGGAGAAATAAAGAAGTGTTGGGGGAGAAACAGCCAAGCTCATTCCCTTCGCTTCATGGGCCAAAAGTAGTGCTTTGTTTCCTGGCCACAATGAAAATAGATGGCAAGTGCCTGATCGCTACGGCTCCGGTAGGTTGCGTTCCCTTAACCAAGCCACTGCCTATGAGTCGCCAAAAACTCATGAACATTTTTTAAAATCAATGAGTAGTTTTGTACTCATAAAGAATTTCAAAAATTATGAACTTTTCATAAATTCATGAATGTTCTAAAATTTTATGAATATTTTTTTAGTTCAGATAAAAATATAAATCTTCAATGCTTAATTTATTCTTAAATTGCTTTAATAGAATGTTGGTTTTGGTACTGCTATGTGGAACCACAACCGGAAAACGGGCATACGCCGACGGCCAAAGCTATGCCTATGGCTGCCGTCGGCCTAGTTCGACATATGCCGACAGCCCAGTCCTGGCCGTCGGCTTAAACTGGCCGTCGGGTTACATGGACCTATGCCGACGGCTGCCGTCGGCACAGAACGGCCATCGACCTAGTCGCAGACATGCCGACAGCAGCCGTCGGCACAGATAGGCCGTCGGTATAACTGTGGGCCCGGCGACCCCGCCGGTGACTAGTGGCTAACGCCGTCAAACCTATGCCGATGGTCTGGACGGGCGGCCGTCGGCATATCTCCGCATGCCACGTCACCGATCCGCGGCGAAGGTATGCCGACGGCAGCCGTCGGCATATCTGCCACGTCACCGATCCGCGGCATGGCGCCCATCAGAACTCTGCCGTATCTATGCCGACGGCTTTGCCGTCGGCATAGCTATTTTTTTACATACTTATTTTTCATATGTTTTAATGCTTTTTTTACATACGTTTTTTTGCATATGTTTTTATGCTTTTTAAAAAATATGTGTTCATGCTTTTTTTATGTATTATATGAATATGTATGTAGTTTGTAATTTTTTCCATAGATTATGAATATATATATATATATATAGTTTGTATTTTTTTTTGAGCACATTAATAATATGTTGTCATGTTCTTTTGAATATAGGTCCTTAAATTTTATTAAAATCAAAAACAGTTATGCAATAGAAGTTGAGTGGCGGTTGCAAACGCCAGACACCCATCTCCGGAGTGTGACCCCCTCACGTCCGCGGTGTGCCCCCCTCACGGACGGCGCCGCCGCCGGCATTTGGAGGGCGGAAACAGCCGCATCGGGTCTATACGGAGGGGATGTTGCTCTCAAGTGTTTCTATGGAATGACCTACCACAACCTGGTGGTGTTGTGGCATGTTCGAAGAGGCGGCACGCATCTCCGGGGCGTGGCCCCCCTAACGGACGGCGCCGCCGCCGGCACCTGGAGAGGGAAAACGGATGCATCGGGTCTACACGGAGGGGATGTAGCTGTCGGTTTGGCCCAGATGTTGCTCCTAGGTGTCCCTCTGAGTTGACCTTACACAACCGGGTGGAGAGGTCCACTGTTCAAAACCCGCCCGTGAAAAGTCAAAGGGCTAGATCTCGTGGTCAATCGCTCCAGGGTTAGGCGGGACGGGGGCCCTGAGGGGGTAGCAATGCCACCGGAGCATCGCACTCGCCCCTCATACATGCGG
>NW_021274278.1:268129-270372 GCF_002162155.2 Triticum dicoccoides
GGCGGCATGCGTCTCCGGGGTTTGGCCCCCCTTACGGACGGCGCCACTGCCGGCACCTGGAGTGGGGAAACGG
The DNA here is from genome assembly GCF_002162155.2 of Triticum dicoccoides. Taxonomy (NCBI): domain Eukaryota; kingdom Viridiplantae; phylum Streptophyta; class Magnoliopsida; order Poales; family Poaceae; genus Triticum; species Triticum dicoccoides. The sequence goes on from NW_021274278.1 coordinate 268,203, forward strand.
ACGCGTCGGGTCTACACGGAGGGGATCTTGCTGTGGGTCTGGCCCGGTTGTTGCTCCAAAGTGTTCCCATGGGCTGACCTAACACAACCGGGCGGGGAGGTCCGCTGGTCAAAGCCCGTCCGTGCAAAGTCAAAGGGCTAGATCTCGTGGTCAAATGCTACAGGGTTAGGCGGGACGGGGGCCCTTGGGGGGGTAGCAATGCCACTGGAGCGTTGCACCGGGCCCTCATACATATGGGGTGGTGTGGTGGCATGTCCGAAGAGACGGCACGCGTCTCGGGGGCGTGCCCCCCCCTCACGGACGGCGATGACACGGTAGTAGACGTTCTGTGGTAACAATGCGGCGTAAATATTTTTAAATACTCGGAGCGCGATAAAATCATGAGTTTTTTTGCATGATGTGGGAACATGTGCTATAGGAACGATGGTATTTTTTCATAATTTTTGGTTATGGTGAAGTATCCAAGAAAATCCCTCTACGCGGATTGCCCTTCGCGCGTCTACGGCTGTGGCCGGCGGCCTACGGGGGCTAGCATGCCGCCAAATCTTGCGTAGGCAGCCTCTCACAAGTCTGGAAGTGTTGTGGCGGTTGCAAACGCCCAGCACGCGTGTCCGGGGTGTGCCCTCCCTCACGGACGGCGCCGCTGTCGGCACCTGGAGTGGGGAAACGGACGCGTCGGGTCTACACGGAGGGGATCTTGCTGTGGGTATGGCCCGGTTGTTGCTCCAAAGTGTTCCTATGGGCTGACCTAACACAACCGGGTGGGGAGGTCTGCTGGTCAAATCCCGTCCGTGGAAAGTCAAAGGGCTAGATCCCGTGGTCAAACGCTACAGCGTTAGGCGGGACGGGGGTCCTGGAGGGGTAGCAATGCCACTGGAGCATCGCACCGGGCCCTCATACATGCGGGGTGGTGTGGTGGCATGTCCGAAGAGGCGGCACGCGTCTCCGGGGCATGGCCCCCCCTCACGGACGGCGATGACACGGTAGTAGACGTTCTGCGGTAACGATGCAGCGTGAATATTGTTAAATACTCGGAGCGCGATAAAATCATGAGTTTTTTTGCACGACGTGGGCACATGTGCTATAGGAACGATGGTGTTTTTTCATATTTTTTAGTGATGGAGAAGTATCTGAAAAATTCCCTCTACGCGGATTGCCCTTCGCGCGTCTACGGCTGTGGCCGGCGGACTACGGGGGCTAGCATGCCGCCAAATCTTGCGTAGGCGGCCTCTCACAAGTCTGCAAGTGTTGTGACGGCTGCAAATGCCCGGCACGTGTGTCCGGGGTGTGCCCCCCCCCCCTCGCGGACGGCGCCGCCGCCGGCACCTGGAGGGGGGAAACAGACGTGTCGGGTCTACACGGAGGGGATCTTGCTGTGGGTCTGGCCCAGTTGTTGCTCCAAAGTGTTCCTATGGGCTGACCTAACACAACCGGGCGGGGAGGTCTGCTGGTCAAAGCCCGTCCGTGCAAAGTTAAAGGGCTAGATCCCGTGGTCAAACGCTACAGGGTTAGGCGGGACGGGGGCCCTGGGGGTAGCAATGTCACCGGAGCGTCGCACGGGCACTCATACATGCGTGGTGGTGTGGTGGCATGTCCGAAGAGGCGGCACGCGTCTCCGGGGCGTGGCCCCCCCTCACGGACGGCGATGACAAGGTAGTAGACGTTCTGCGGTAACGATGCGGCGTGAATATTATTAAATACTCGGAGGGCGATAAAATCACGAGTTTTTTTGCACGACGTGGACACATGTGCTATACGAACGATGGTATTTTTTCATAATTTTTGGTGATGGAGAAGTATCCGAAAAATTCCCTCTACGCGGATTGCCCTTTGCGCGTCTACGGCTGTGGCCGGCGGCCTACAGGGGCTAGCATGCCACCAAATCTTCCGTAGGCGGCCTCTCACAAGTCTAGAAGTGTTGTGACGGTTGCAAACACCCGGCACGCGTGTCCGGGGTGTGCCCCCCCCCCTCTCACGAACGGCGCTGCCGCCGGCACGTGGAGGGGGGAAACGAACGTGTCGGGTCTACACGGAGGGGATCTTGCTATGGGTCTGGTCCGGTTGTTGCTCCAAAGTGTTCCTATGGGCTGACCTAACACAACCGGGCGGGGAGGTCCGCTGACCAACCCCGTCCGTGCAAAGTCAAAGGGCTAGATCTCGTGGTCAAACG
>NW_021274278.1:270750-273381 GCF_002162155.2 Triticum dicoccoides
CACTGGAGCGTCGCACCGGGCCCTCATACATGCGGGGTGGTGTGGTGGCATGTCCGAAGAGGCGGCACGCGTCTCGGGGGCGTGGCCCCCCCTCACGGACGGCGATGACACGGTAGTAGACGTTCTGCGGTAACGATGCGGCGTGAATATTATTAAACACTCGGAACACGATAAAATCATGAGTTTTTTTGCACGATGTGGGCACATGTGCTATAGGAACGATGGTATTTTTTTCATAATTTTTGGTGATGGAGAAGTATCCGAAAAAATCCCTCTACGCGGATTGCCCTTCGCGCGTCTACGGCTGTGGCCGGCAGCCTACGGGGGCTAGCATGCCGCCAAATCTTGCGTAGGCAGCCTCTCACAAGTCTGGAAGTGTCGTGGCGGTTGCAAAGGCCTGGCATGCATATCCGGGGTGTGCCCCCCATCACGGACTTCGCCGCCGCCGGCACCTGGGGTGGGCAAACGGACGTGTCGGGTCTACACGGAGGGGATCTTGCTGTGGGTCTGGCCCTGTTGTTGCTCCAAAGTGTTCCTATAGGCTTATCTAACACAACCGGGCGGGGAGGTCCGCTGGTCAAAGCCCGTCCGTGCAAAGTCAAAGGGCTAGATCCCGTGGTCAAACGCTATAGGGTTATGCAGGACGGGGGCCCTGGGGGGTAAGCAATGCCACTGGAGCGTCGCACCGGGCCCTCATACATGCGGGGTGGTGTGGTGGCATGTCCGAAGAGGCGGCACGCGTCTCGGGGGTGTGCCCCCCCCCTCACGGACGGCGATGACACGGTAGTAAACGATCTGCGGTAACGATGCGGCGTGAATATTATTAAATACTCTGAGCGCGATAAAATCATGAGTTTTTTGCACGACGTGGGCACATGTGCTCTAGGAACGATGGTATTTTTTCATAATTTTTGGTGATGGAGAAGTATCCAAAAAAATCCCTCTACGCGGATTGCCCTTCGCGCGTCTACGGCTGTGGCCGGCGGCCTACGGGGGCTAGCATGCCGCCAAATCTTGCGTAGGCAGCCTCTCACAAGTCTGGAAGTGTTGTGGCGGTTGCAAACGCCCAACACGCGTGTCCGGGGTGTGCCCCCCTCATGGACGGCGCCGTCGCCGGCACCTGGAGTGGGGAAACGGACGCGTCGGGTCTACACGGAGGGGATCTTGCGGTGGGTCTGGCCCGGTTGTTGCTCCAAAGTGTTCCTATGGGCTGACCTAACACAACCGGGTGGGGACGTCCGCTGGTCAAAGCCCATCCGTGGAAAGTCAAAGGGCTAGATCCCGTGGTCAAACGCTACAGGTTAGGCGGGACGAGGGCCCTGGGGGGTGTAGCAATGCCACTGGAGCATCACACCGGGCCCTCATACATGTCGGGTGGTGTCGTGGCATGTCCGAAGAGGCGGCACGCGTCTCCAGGGCATGGCCCCCCTCACGGACGGCGATGACACGGTAGTAGACGTTCTGCGGTAACGATGCGGCGTGAATATTGTTAAATACTCGGAGCGCGATAAAATCATGAGTTATTTTTTGCACGGCGTGGGCACATGTGCTATAGGAACGATGGTGTTTTTTAATAATTTTTGGTGATGTAGAAGTATCCGAAAAATTCCCTCTACGCGGATTGCCCTTCGCGCGTCTACGACTGTGGCCGGCGGCCTACGGGGGCTAGCATGCCGCCAAATCTTGCGTAGGCGGCCTCTCACAAGTCTGGAAGTGTTGTGACGGTTGCAAACGCTCGGCACGCGTGTCCGGGGTGTGCCCCCCCCATCGCGGACGGCGCCGCCGCCGGCACCTGGAGGGGGGAAACGGACGCGTCGGGTCTACACGGAGGGGATCTTGCTGTGGGTCTAGCCCGGTTGTTGCTCCAAATTGTTCCTATGGGCTGACCTAACACAACCGGGCAGGGAGGTCCGCTGGTCAAAGCTCGTCTGTGCAAAGTCAAAGGGCTAGATCCCGTGGTCAAACGCTACAGGGTTAGGTGGGACGGGGGCCCTGGGGGGTAGCAATGCCACCGGAGCATCGCACCGGGCCCTCATACATGCGGGGTGGTGTGGTGGCATGTCCGAAGAGGCGGCACGCGTCTCCGGGGCGTGCCCCCCCCCCTCACGGACGGCAAGTCGGCGGCCATGCGCTCCCAGACCCGCGACCAGGCCACGACCTCGGCGGACGAAGCTACTCGAGTTCGGCGCCTCCCCTCCCCTCTGTGTGCTTCCGGGAGAGGAGAGGGCCGAGCGGTTAAAAAAACATTAAAAATCCATACAAAATAATAATACATAAAAAACATAAAAAAGAACAAATATAACTATAAAAAACATTAAAAAATCTATATGAAATAAAAAACATAAAGAAGGAAAAAATGAACTACTAAAAATATTTAAAAAATGAAAAATATGAACTAGTAATAACATTTAAAAAATAAAAAATATAACTATGCCGACGGCAAAGCCGTCGGCATAGCTGCGGCCATAGGGGACGTGTCACGGGGATCGGTGACGTGGCATCTATGCCGACGGCAGCCGTTGGCATAGTTTGCCTTATCCCCTCACGTCGACCCTCATCCACTCAATCTCTCCCACTCCCCGCGACCCCGCCCCTACTGCCGTCGCCGCACTCGCCCCTTGCCGCCGCCGC
>NW_021274278.1:274028-282484 GCF_002162155.2 Triticum dicoccoides
GCCCCTCCCTCCTCGACCCCGCCGGCCCTCCCTGCGTGGACGCCGCCCCGACCGGCCCACGGCCTAGCCTGGCCGGCCCCCTGCTGGTCCGACCGGCTGGCCCCTCCGGCGACCGCCCCCTACCGCTCCGGTGGTCGTCCCCTGCCCCGACCGGCCGCCCCCTGCTCCGGTGGTCGCCCCCTCATCCGTAGGTAATATTTTTTTACCTTTTTTGTGTAGTAATGTTGTAGATGAATGCATATATATATATGTATAGTAATAGATGATTAGATAGATGAATGAAATGAAAGAGTGTATAAATCTAAAAAAAATTAAGTGCACAATGTGAGATAGATAGATGAGATGAATGGATATTTGTGTAGTTTTACTATGTTTTTAGATACATACTCAATATTATAGATATATGTATTGTGAAGATGAGATGAGAGGGAAGAGTAATTTTTTGTGAAGATAGATAGACGAAAGTTAAAATTTGGATATGATGAGTGGTTACTTCATCAAGTTGGTCTTGCTAAAACAAGTTTGTGATATGATGTGATGTGTGATGATGCTTTATATGTGATGTGATGACCTAATTTTTTTCATTTGGTGGAATTTAGAGGATTTCTGGTGTTGCCTCCGGTGGAGTGATCATTGACATTGGAGCTCTTGGTCTTTGATTGTCCCTTCACTGATCGACTACATCATCTACATCCGAGGGTGAGCTACAAATCCACCACCTCATACGTTCTTTTAATCATGTCACTAGATTAAATTTTCACATTAAGTCGCGTAACCTAGGTCTCCCGTCCGAAAGGGTTGCATCGCTAAATATGCATTCAATTGCATATTTATCACCGCAGCTCTTTCGGATTGTCCAGCGCTTTCCACGGACAGCCCGAGGATGTGTAGATTGGGTACGTTGTTCATGCTCTACCCCGTTCCGAGACAGGATTTCGGTGGCACCTCCCTGTTGTTCACCGGATGCACATTCTCTCGGCATTTTGCTGAGACGTGTATTTGGAGAACAGCGGGGAGGTGCTGCCGAAATTTTGTCTCGTAGTGGGGCAGAGCATGGACAACGTACTCAATCTACACATTCTCGGGTGGGATTAGGACCCATCTTTACCTATTAGAGATGTAGGTGGATTAAATGTAGTTTCTCGTCAACCTTGTAAAAAATAAAATATTGATGTGAGTAATTTAAATGAATCCTTAATTTTGTTGTGTGGCTTCCAATAAAGCAGAGATGGCAGATAATCAGTTGATGTATAGTGGGTTTTTCCGTCGGAATCAAGTAACAACAGAGTGGGTCGAGAAAACTGATGTGTTTTTGAAAGAGATATTCCGTAGTCCAATGAGGATGGTGCCAGAATGCCCGTGTGCCAGATGTAAGAGACGTATCCACAGAGATAAGAGTGAGATGACTAAGCACCTTCGCACGCATGGATTTATGCCCAACTTTAATATGCCGATAAACTTTGCCCAGCAGGACCGTGGTAGAGAGGATGTGATACGACAACGCATCGCTGGTTATGAGGATGATAGGGTTAGAGACATGCTAGATGATGTCTTTGCTGCACAGCCGACACCTCCATCACATTAAGCGAATGAACCGGAGGAACCGGAGGAAACCGCAAAGGCCTTCCTGGAAATCTTGGCCTCGTCAAAGAAACCTCTCTATGAGGGTGCCAAGCTGTCTGTGTTGGATGCCATCTCGCAACTAATGGCAGTCAAGGCTGAGTATGGTTGTAGCCGAGGTTGCTTCGAAGCATTTCTGGGAGTATGGGCTAATAGCCTGCCTGAGGGCCATGAACTGCCGAAAACCATGTACACTACAAAGAAAATCATGAAGGCGCTCTCCATGGACTATGAGAAAATACATGTTTGTCCAAAGAATTGCCTTTTGTTTAGGCATGAGTATGCGGATGACAAGTACTGCAGGAAGTGCGGTTCCTCTCGGTATATTGAGGTGGTCGATAAGCATGGTCAGAAGTAGCAGCTAAAAATCCCTGTGAAGGTTCTTCGGTATCTTGATTTTATAAAAAGACTGCAGCGCCTTTTCATCACCGAGGAGTCTACCAAAATGATGAAGTGGCACAAGGAAGGGAAAAGGTACAATCCAAAAAAAATTGTACATCCATCAGGAGGTGAAGCATGGAAGTCATTCGATATAGAGTACCCGGAGGAAGCAGCCGAGGCTGGGAATGTCAGAATTGCTATAACAGGTGATGGGTTCAATCCATATGGTATGTCGTCTAATCCATACAGCTGTTGGCCCGTGTTTGTTATTCCGCTCAATCTCCCTCCCGGCGCCATAATGCAACGCAAGACCATGTTCCTGTCGCTTATAATTCCGGGGCCTGAATATCTGGGGAAGAATTTGAGTGTGTTTATGCAGCCGTTGGTGGATGATTTGCACCATTCTTGGTACTTCCCGAGGTTGACATACGACCGACATCTGCAGAAAAATTTCTTGATGAAAGTTTGGCTACAATATTGCATGCATGACTTTCCCGGTTATGCCCTGTTCTGCGGATGGTGTACAAGTGGAAAGATGCCTTGCCCAGTGTGCATGCAGGCCTTAATTTTCATTTGGCTGAAGAAGGGTGGCAAGTATGTTGCATTTGACCTGCATCGACAGTTCCTCCCTCCAGACCATCCTGATAGGGAAGACAAGAAGAACTTCACAAAAGGCAAAGTTGTCCATGAAGTAAATGAGATTCCAACGTTTTCTGGTGCGGATGTGCTTGCTCAGCTGAAAGCTCTTAAGCCTGCCGGTGAAGGGAAAGGCAAAGGTAAAGGCAAAGGGAAAGGCAAAGGTAAAGGCAAAGGCAAAGGCAAAGGCAAAGCCACAGGCGAAGACGAGGGCGAGGGCAAAGGAAAAGGTAAAGGGAAAACAATTGAAGGATATGGTGAGACGCACAACTGGACTCACATTACCCCCTTCACGCAGCTTCCCTATTTTAAGGACCTCAAACTTCCATACAACATAGACGTGATGCACACCGAAAAGAATGTCGCAGAGTCCCTTTTTCACACGATCCTCAACATTCCTGATAAGACAAAGGATAATGTTAATGCTAGAGTTGATCGATAGAATATTTATGATAGACCACGTCTACACATGCAGCCTCCCACTAGCAGTCGAAAATCTTGGTTCAATCCAGATGCTGACTTCGTACTTAAAAAGGATCATAAGATGGAGGCATTCAAGTGGCTGAAACACATCGTGAAGTTCACTGATGGTTATGCGTCGAATATAAGTAAGGGGGTCAATCTTTCAACGGGCAGAGTGACCGGGCTCAAGAGTCATGACTATCGTGTATGGATTGAGCGGATTATGCCGGTGATGGTTCGGGGCTATGTTCCCGAGCGTGTCTGGCGTGTGATTGCGGAGTTAAGCCATTTCTTCCGCACGCTTTGTGCTAAAGAAGTATGTCCTGAGAAGATAAAAGAAATGCATAAGAAGGCGCCAGAGTTGATATGCAAGCTAGAGAAGATCTTCCCGCCAGGCTTCTTTACTCCGATGACACATCTCATTTTGCACCTCCCGGACGAGGTATTGTTGGGGGGGCCTGTGCAGAATCGTTGGCAGTACGGCCCTGAGAGACAGAACAAGCATCTGAGACAGAAATGTGGAAACAAAGCTAAGATTGAAGCTTCCATAGCTGAGGCAGTTATCCTAGAGGAGGTGGCAGACCTCAGGACAGCCTACTATCCGGACCATGTTCCCACGTTCATAATAAGGTGTCTCGATACAATACAGAAGAACCCAAGTATAAACCAAAGTTGCCTCTATTAATCGGGCAAGGTGGTAGGGCTGGATGCTCGAAACCTTATCTCATGCCACGAGATGAGTGGGAGGATTTCATGTTCTATATCTTGCACAACATCAAGGAAGTTGAGGATGAGTGGATGAGGTAATACCTTTGCACCATTCTTTTAGTCAATTCGTTATGTTCACTTTGCCTAGTTCTTATACCGATGTTCTTATTGTAGTCGATTCGTTGAAGAATGGACGGGAATGCTACCTCCTACTGAAGCGGAGGCACTTGCTCTTCTCCGAAAGGGTGCTGATGGAAGGAAAATTTTCGTTGCGTGGTTCATGGAGAAAGTAATTTTTCACACTTCCCTATTACCTATTTCAATTAAACTCATGCACCCTATAATTTCAATTAAACTCATGCACCCTATAATTTCAATTAAACTTGTAGGGAAATGATCCGACCAAATCAATGGATGAAAAATTGAGATGGGTTTCCATGGGTATGGTCGAACCATCGGCATTTGAACATAGTGAGACTTAGGTGTTCGCGGCCACATTTGAATGTAAGCTCGTATATTTTTCCTACCCTTCCGTAGTAATCTACTTTAATTGAAATTATAGGGTCGGATCATTGGAAACCCATCTCAATTTTTCATCCATTGATTTGGTCGGATCATTTCCCTACAAGTTTAATTGAAATTATAGGGTGCATGAGTTTAATTGAAATTATAGGGTGCATGAGTTTAATTGAAAATAGGTAATAGGGAAGTGTGAAAAATTACTTTCTCCATGAACCACGCAACGAAAATTTTCCTTCCATCAGCACCCTTTCGGAGAAGAGCAAGTGCCTCCGCTTCAGTAGGAGGCAACATTCCCGTCCATTCTTCAACGAATCGACTACAATAAGAACAGCGGTATAAGAACTAGGCAAAGTGAACATAACGAATTGACTAAAAGAATGGTGCAAAGGTATTACCTCATCCACTCATCCTCAACTTCCTTGATGTTGTGCAAGATATAGAACATGAAATCCTCCCACTCATCTCGTGGCATGAGATAAGGTTTCGAGCATCCAGCCCTACCACCTTGCCCGATTAATAGAGGCAACTTTGGTTTATACTTGGGTTCTTCTGTATTGTATCGAGACACCTTATTATGCAACGTGGGAACATGGTCCGAATAGTAGGTTGTCCTGAGGTCTGCCACCTCCTCTAGGATAACTGCCTCAGCTATGGAAGCTTCAATCTTAGCTTTGTTTCCACATTTCTGTCTCAGATGCTTGTTCTGTCTCTCAGGGCCGTACTGCCAACGATTCTGCACAGGCCCCCCCAACAATACCTCGTCCGGGAGGTGCAAAATGAGATGTGTCATCGGAGTAAAGAAGCCTGGCGAGAAGATCTTCTCTAGCTTGCATATCAACTCCGGCGCCTTCTTATGCATTTCTTTTATCTTCTCAGGACATACTTCTTTAGCACAAAGCGTGCGGAAGAAATGGCTTAACTCCGCAAGCACACGCCAGACACGCTCGGGAACATAGCCCCGAACCATCACCGGCATAATCCGCTCAATCCATACACGATAGTCATGACACTTGAGCCCGGTCACTCTGCCCGTTGAAAGATTGACCCCTTACTTATATTCGACGCATAACCATCAGTGAACTTCACGATGTGTTTCAGCCACTTGAATGCCTCCATCTTATGATCCTTTTTAAGTACGAAGTCAGCATCTGGATTGAACCAAGATTTTCGACTGCCAGTGGGAGGCTGCATGTGTAGACGTGGTCTATCATAAATATTCTATTGATCAACTCTAGCATTAACATTATCCTTTTTCTTATCAGGAATGTTGAGGATCGTGTGAAAAAGGGACTCTGCGACATTCTTTTCGGTGTGCATCACGTCTATGTTGTATGGAAGTTTGAGGTCCTTAAAATAGGGAAGCTGCGTGAAGGGGGTAATGTGAGTCCAGTTGTGCGTCTCACCATATCCTTCAATTTTTTTCCCTTTACCTTTTCCTTTGCCCTCGCCCTCGTCTTCGCCTGTGGCTTTGCCTTTGCGTTTGCGTTTGCCTTTACCTTTGCCTTTCCCTTTGCCTTTACCTTTGCCTTTCCCTTCACCGGCAGGCTTAAGAGCTTTCAGCTGAGCAAGCACATCCGCACCAGAAAACGTTGGAATCTCGTTTACTTCATGAACAACTTTGCCTTTTGTGAAGTTCTTCTTGTCTTCCCTATCAGGATGGTCTGGAGGGAGGAACTGTCGATGCAGGTCAAATGCAACATACTTGCCACCCTTCTTCAGCCAAATGAAAATTAAGGCCTGCATGCACACTGGGCAAGGCATCTTTCCACTTGTACACCATCCGCAGAACAGGGCATAACCGGGAAAGTCATGCATGCAATATTGTAGCCAAACTTTCATCAAGAAATTTTTCTGCAGATGTCGGTCGTATGTCAACCTCGGGAAGTACCAAGAATGGTGCAAATCATCCACCAACGGCTGCATAAACACACTCAAATTCTTCCCCAGATATTCAGGCCCCGGAATTATAAGCGACAGGAACATGGTCTTGCATTGCATTATGGCGCCGGGAGGGAGATTGAGCGGAATAACAAACACGGGCCAACAGCTGTATGGATTAGACGACATACCATATGGATTGAACCCATCACCTGTTATAGCAATTCTGACATTCCCAGCCTCGGCTGCTTCCTCCGGGTACTCTATATCGAATGACTTCCATGCTTCACCTCCTGATGGACGTACAATTTTTTTTGGGTCGTACCTTTTCCCTTCCTTGTGCCACTTCATCATTTTGGCAGACTCCTCGGTGATGAAAAGGCGCTGCAGCCTTTTTATAAAATCAAGATATCGAAGAACCTTCACAGGGATTTTTAGCTGCTACTTCTGACCATGCTTATCGACCACCTCAATATACCGAGAGGAACCACACTTCCTACAGTACTTGTCATCCGCAGACTCATGCCTAAACAAAAGGCAATTCTTTGGACAAACATGTATTTTCTCATAGTCCATGGAGAGCGCCTTCATGATTTTCTTCGTAGCGTACATGGTTTTTGGCAGTTCATGGCCCTCAGGCAGGCTATTAGCCCATACTCCCAGAAATGCTTCGAAGCAACCTCGGCTACAACCATACTCAGCCTTGACTGCCATCAGTTGCAAGATGGCATCCAGCACAGACAGCTTGGCACCCTCATAGAGAGGTTTCTTTGACGAGGCCAAAATTTCCAGGAAGGCCTTTGCGGTTTCCTCCGGTTCCTCCGGTTCATTCGCTTAATGTGATGGAGGTGTCGGCTGTGCAGCAAAGACATCATCTAGCATGTCTCTAACCCCATCATCCTCATAACCAGCGATGCGTTGTTGTATCACATCCTCTCTACCACGGTCCTGCTGGGCAAAGTTTATCGGCATATTAAAGTTGGGCATAAATCCATGCGTGCGAAGGTGCTTAGTCATCTCACTCTTATCTCTGTGGATACGTCTCTTACATCTGGCACACGGGCATTCTGGCACCATCCTCATTGGACTACGGAATATCTCTTTCAAAAACACATCAGTTTTCTCGACCCACTCTGTTGTTACTTGATTCCGACGGAAAAATCCACTATACATCAACTGATTATCTGCCATCTCTGCTTTATTGGAAGCCACACAACAAAATTAAGGATTCATTTAAATTACTCACATCAATATTTTATTTTTTACAAGGTTGACGAGAAACGACATTTAATCGACCTACATCTCTAATAGGTAAAGATGGGTCCTAATCCCACCCGAGAATGTGTAGATTGAGTACGTTGTCCATGCTCTACCCCACTCCGAGACAAAATTTCGGCAGCACCTCCCCGTTGTTCTCCAAATACACGTCTCAGCAAAATGCCGAGAGAATGTGCATCCGGTGAACAACAGGGAGGTGCCACCGAAATCCTGTCTCGGAACAGGGTAGAGCATGAACAACGTACCCAATCTACACATCCTCGGGCTGTCCGTGGAAAGCGCTGGACAATCCGAAAGAGCTGCGGTGATAAATATGCAATTGAATGCATATTTATCGATGCAACCCTTTCGGACGGGAGACCTAGGTTATGCGATTTAATGTGAAAATTTAATCTAGTGACATGATTAAAAGAACGTATGAGGTGGTGGATTTGTAGCTCACCCTCGGATGTAGATGATGTAGTCGATCAGTGAAGGGACAATCAAAGACCAAGAGCTCCAACGTCAATGATCACTCCACCAGAGGCAACACCAGAAATCCTCTAAATTCCACCAAATGAAAAAAATTAGGTCATCACATCACATATAAAGCATCATCACACATCACATCATATCACAAACTTGTTTTAGCAAGACCAACTTGATGAAGTAACCACTCATCATATCCAAATTTTAACTTTCGTCTATCTATCTTCACAAAAAATTACTCTTCCCTCTCATCTCATCTTCACAATACATATATCTATAATATTGAGTATGTATCTAAAAACATAGTAAAACTACACAAATATCCATTCATCTCATCTATCTATCTCACATTGTGCACTTAATTTTTTTCAGATTTATACTCTCTTTCATTTCATTCATCTATCTAATCATCTATTACTATACATATATATATGCATTCATCTACAACATTACTACACAAAAAAGGTAAAAAAAATATTACCTACGGATGAGGGGGCGACCAC
>NW_021274278.1:282925-285669 GCF_002162155.2 Triticum dicoccoides
GCGAGGAAGGAGCGGCGGCAGGCGACGCGGGTGCGGTGGGATGGGGCGGTGGCGATGCGGGTGGGGGCGGCAGGGGGCACGGGCGAGGCAGGGGGCGAGTGTGGCGGCGGCGGCAGGGGGCGAGTGCGGTGGCGGCGGCGGCAAGGGGCGAGTGCGGCGACGGCAGTAGGGGGCGGGGTCGCGGGGAGTGGCAGAGATTGAGTGGATGAGGGTCGACGTGAGGGGATAAGGCAAACTATGCCAACGGCTGCCGTCGGCATAGATGCCACGTCACCGATCCCCGTGACACGTCCCCTATGGCCGCAGCTATGCCGACGGCTTTGCCGTCGGCATAGTTATATTTTTTATTTTTTAAATGTTATTACTAGTTCATATTTTTCATTTTTTAAATATTTTTAGTAGTTCATTTTTTCCTTCTTTATGTTTTTTATTTCATATAGATTTTTTAATGTTTTTTATAGTTATATTTGTTCTTTTTATGTTTTTTATGTATTATTATTTCATATGGATTTTTAATGTTTTTTTAACCGCTCGGCCCTCTCCTCTCCCGGAAGCACACAGAGGGGAGGGGAGGCGCCGAACTCGAGTAGCTTCGTCCGCCGAGGCCGTGGCCTGGTCGCGGGTCTGGGAGCGCATGGCTGCCGACTCGCCGTCCGTGAGGGGGGGCATGCCCCGGAGACGCGTGCCGCCTCTTCGGACATGTCACCACACCACCCCGCATGTATGAGGGCCCGGTGCGACGCTCCGGTGGCATTGCTACCCCAGGGCCCCCGTCCCGCCTAACCCTGTAGCATTTGACCATGGGATCTAGCCCTTTGACTTTGCATGGACGGGCTTTGACCAGCAGACCTCCCCGCCAGGTTGTGTTCGGTCAGCCCATAGGAACACTTTGGAGCAACAACTGGGCCAGACCCACAGCAAGATCCCCTCCGTGTAGACCCGACGCGTCCGTTTCCCCCCTCCAGGTGCCGGCGGCGGCGCCGTCCATGAGGGGGGGGGCACACCCCGGACACGCGTGTCGGGCGTTTGCAACCGTCAAAACACTTCCAGACTTGTGAGAGGCCGCCTACGCAAGATTTGGTGGCATGCTAGCCCCCGTAGGCCGCCGGCCACAGCCGTAGACGCGCGAAGGGCAATCCGCGTAGAGGGAATTTTTCGGATACTTCTCCATCACCAAAAATTATGAAAAAATACCATCGTTCCTATAGCACATGTGCCCACGTTGTGCAAAAAAACTCATGATTTTATCGCGCTCCGAGTATTTAATAATATTCACGCCGCATCGTTACCGCAGAACGTCTACTACTATGTCATCGCCGTCCGTGAGGGGGCGCCACGCCCCGGAGACGCGTGCCGCCTCTTAGGACATGCCACCACACCACCCCGCATGTATGAGGGCCCGGTGCGATGCTCCGGTGGCATTGCTACCCCCCAGGGCCCCCGTCCCACCTAACCCTGTAGCGTTTGACCACGGGATCTAGCCCTTTGACTTTGCACAGACGAGCTTTGACCAGCGGACCTCCCCGCCCGGTTGTGTTAGGTCAGCCCATAGGAACAATTTGGAGCAACAACCGGGCTAGACCCACAGCAAGATCCCCTCCGTGTAGACCCGACGCGTCCGTTTCCCCCCTCCAGGTGCCGGCGGCGGCGCCGTCCGCGATGGGGGGGGGGGCACACCCCGGACACGCGTGCCGAGCGTTTGCAACCGTCACAACACTTCCAGACTTGTGAGAGGCCGCCTACGCAAGATTTGGCGGCATGCTAGCCCCCGTAGGCCGCCGGCCACAGCCGTAGACGCGCGAAGGGCAATCCGCGTAGAGGGAATTTTTCGGATACTTCTACATCACCAAAAATTATGAAAAAACACCATCATTCCTATAGCACATGTGCCCACGCCGTGCAAAAAATAACTCATGATTTTATCGCGCTTCGAGTATTTAACAATATTCACGCCGCATCGTTACCGCAGAACGTCTACTACCGTGTCATCGCCGTCCGTGAGGGGGGCCATGCCCTGGAGACGCGTGCCGCCTCTTCGGACATGCCACGACACCACCCCGCATGTATGAGGGCCCGGTGTGATGCTCCAGTGGCATTGCTACACCCCCCAGGGCCCTCGTCCCGCCTAACCTGTAGCGTTTGACCACGGGATCTAGCCCTTTGACTTTCCACGGACGGGCTTTGACCAGCGGACGTCCCCACCCGGTTGTGTTAGGTCAGCCCATAGGAACACTTTGGAGCAACAACCGGGCCAGACCCACCGCAAGATCCCCTCCGTGTAGACCCGACGCGTCCGTTTCCCCACTCCAGGTGCCGGCGACAGCGCCGTCCATGAGGGGGGCACACCCCGGACACGCGTGTTGGGCGTTTGCAACCGCCACAACACTTCCAGACTTGTGAGAGGCTGCCTACGCAAGATTTGGCGGCATGCTAGCCCCCGTAGGCCGCCTGCCACAGCCGTAGACGCGCGAAGGGCAATCCGCGTAGAGGGATTTTTCTGGATACTTCTCCATCACCAAAAATTATGAAAAAATACCATCGTTCCTATAGCACATGTGCCCACGTCGTGCAAAAAACTCATGATTTTATCGCGCTCAGAGTATTTAATAATATTCACGCCACATCATTACCGCAGATCGTTTACTACCGTGTCATCGCCGTCCGTGAGGGGGGGGGGCACACCCCCGAGACGCGTGCCGCCTCTTCGGACATGCCACCACACCACCCCATATGTATGAGGGCCC
>NW_021274278.1:285865-289035 GCF_002162155.2 Triticum dicoccoides
GTCCTGCATAACCCTGTAGCATTTGACCACGAGATCTAGCCCTTTGACTTTGCACGGACGGGCTTTGACCAGCGGACCTCCCCGCCCGGTTGTGTTAGGTCAGCCCATGGGAACACTTTGGAGCAACAACCGGGCCAGACCCACAGCAAGATCCCCTCCGTGTAGACCCAACGCGTCCGTTTCCCCACTCCAGGTGCCGGCAGTGGCGCCGTCCGTAAGAGGGGCCAAACCCCGGAGACGCATGCCGCCTCTTCGGACATGCCACCACACCACCCCGCATGTATGAGGGGCGAGTGCGACGCTCCGGTGGCATTGCTACCCCCTCAGGGCCCCCGTCCCGCCTAACCCTGGAGCGATTGACCACGAGATCTAGCCCTTTGACTTTTAACGGGCGGGTTTTGAACAGTGGACCTCTCCACCCGGTTGTGTAAGGTCAACTCAGAGGTACACCTAGGAGCAACATCTGGGCCTAACCGACAGCTACATCCCCTCCGTGTAGACCCGATGCATCCGTTTTCCCTCTCCAGGTGCCGGCGGCGGCGCCGTCCGTTAGGGGGGCCACGCCCCGGAGATGCGTGCCGCCTCTTCGAACATGCCACAACACCACCCGGTTGTGGTAGGTCATCCCATAGAAACACTTGAGAGCAACGTCCCCTCCGTATAGACCCGATGCGGCTGTTTCCGCCCTCCAAATGCCGGCGGCGGCGCCGTCCGTGAGGGGGGCACACCGCGGACGTGAGGGGGTCACACTTCGGAGATGGGTGCCGGGCGTTTGCAACCGCCACTCAACTTCTATTGCATAGCTGTTTTTGATTTTAATAAAATTGAAGGACCTATATTCAAAAGAACATGACAGCATATTATTAATGTGCTAAAAAAAAAATACAAACTATATATATATATATTCATAATCTATGGAAAAAATTACAAACTACATACATATTCATATAATACATAAAAAAGCATGAACACATATTTTTTAAAAAGCATAAAAACATATGCAAAAAAACGTATGTAAAAAAAGCATTAAAACATATGAAAAATAAGTATGTAAAAGAAATAGCTATGCCGACGTTAAAGCCGTTGGCATAGATACGGCAGAGTTCTGATGGGCGCCATGCCGCGGATCGGTGACGTGGCAGATATGCCGACGGCTGCCGTCGGCATACCTTCGCCGCGGATCGGTGACGTGGCATGCGGAGATATGCCGACGGCCGCCCGTCCAGACCGTCGGCATAGGTTTGACGGCGTTAGCCACTAGTCACCGGCGGGGTCGCCGGGCGCACAGTTATACCGACGGCCTATCTATGCTGACGGCTGCTGTCGGCATGTCTGCGGCTAGGTCGATGGCCGTTCTGTGCCGATGGCAGCCGTCGGCATAGGTCCATGTAACCCGACGGCCAGTTTAAGCCGACGGCTAGGACTGGGCTCTCGGCATATGTCGAACTAGGCCGACGGCAGCCGTAGGCATAGCTTTGGCCGTCGGCGTATGCCCGTTTTCCGGTTGTGGTTCCACATAGCAGTACCAAAACCAACATTCTATTAAAGCAATTTAAGAATAAATTAAGCATTGAAGATTTATATTTTTATCTGAACTAAAAAAATATTCATAAAATTTTAGAACATTCATGAATTTAAGAAAAGTTCATAATTTTTGAAATTCTTCATGAGTACAAAACTACTCATTGATTTTAAAAAATGTTCATGAGTTTTTGGCGACTCATAGGCAGTGGCTTGGTTAAGGGAACGCAACCTACCGGAGCCGTAGCGATCAGGCACTTGCCATCTATTTTCATTGTGGCCAGGAAACAAAGCACTACTTTTGGCCCATGAAGCGAAGGGAATGAGCTTGGCTGTTTCTCCCCCAACACTTCTTTATTTCTCCATGCCCCTTCCGCATGCGCTTCACGCGCCATTGGCGCTTTGCTCTCCTCATATTTCTGCATTGGAGGGTTCGGATGGACTTCAACTCTTTCACGAAAAGATGAAAAAACCAAAGAAAAGCTCTACCCTTCCATCTCTTGGATAGACAGAGAGGGAGGGTAGAGGCCTTTGGTGTCTCTTTCAATCAAGAATTGGGGACAATTATCAAAGATTTTTTTAAAAATGTCAAAAAATTTCAAAAATATTCCCGGACTTCAATTGTGTTGATGTAATTTGATAATTTTTCACAAATATAAGAAAATAATCTCCGTGCATTTTTAAAAAATGCACATAATTTTGAATAAAACAATTATTTTTTTAAAAAATAGTACTTTATTTATTTTCCATAAATTCTAAAGTATTAATAAATTTGATTTTTTTAAAAAATATATATAAGTGAACAAGAAACTAAAACATCAAAAAAAATAGAAGAAAATAAAAGAAAAAAACCGAATGCCACCTTCCCAAAGAAAGAAGCACTACTAGGAAAAGGGCTATAGATAGGATTGATACTAATGGCGCACCATGGAAGCAGTGCGCCACTACTATATACTAATGGCGCACCGGTTGGTGATGCGCCATTAGTGTGGAAGACACTAATGGCGCACCAGAAACTGGGTGCGCCACTAGTATTAAATTATTTTTTTCCATTTTTCCATACATACTAATGGCGCATCAGGTCGAAGTGCGCCAGCGCACCAAGCAGATAGTGCGCCATTACTGTATTTTTTTTTTGCAAAACTACTAATGACGCATCGTTTCACAGTGCGCCATTACTAGTTTAAACTAGTAATGGCGCACTAATACCCGGTGCGCCATTAGTATATATATTTATTTTTTTTACTTCAAGATTCACGCGTTTCACTCGTTGTTTAAACTAGTAAAGAGCACAACTCATGTTTCACGCGTTGGTTCAAGCAGAAACTTCTGTCGTACCCTTTACATGAAGATTCTTCCGCGGAAGAACAACTCATATTCGCCTTGTCACAGGGCGCCGAGCACAACCTGATGACCTATAAGGCGTACGATATCAAATTTAAACTCATGAATATTTTTAAACTCATGAATATTTTTAAATTTCATGGGCACTTTTCGAATTCATGAATATTTTTTCAAAATTGATGAATATTTTTAAATCTCGATCGCTATCCCCCTTCATCTCGATCTCGATCCCCCCCCCCCGCACCCTCCCCCGCTAGCTCCACCGCCGCCGAGGACCCACCGCACCCTCCCCCGCTCCACCGCTG
>NW_021274278.1:289556-299048 GCF_002162155.2 Triticum dicoccoides
CTGCCCCACGTCACCGCCGCCCCTACGTGCGCCGCCGCCCCCGCGCCCCCACCACTGCAGCTCCTCCATAGGCGACGCCTCCGCGACCTCGCCGTCGCCGACAGCCTCCCCGCATCGGCCCCTGCCTTGCGCCGCCTCTACCTCAGTCCGGGCACGGGGTGCAGGACGACGACCGCGGCCGCCGGCCTCCCCACGACCAACCGAGGCGCCCAGGAGGCCTCCCCGACGACCAATCGAGCCATCCCTTCGATGCCGCCGCCGGCAACCCCAACCCTGACCCCAACCCCTCCGGTGACCGGCCGCGCCCGCCCAGGTACCTCTCCTCCTTCCTCCTTCCTCCCTCTCCTCCTTCTCCATGGAGAAAATGATATAGCTCCTCCTACAACATGTATAGATCAATCAATTCAGTTATAGTGCTGCTGGACTTTTGCACCATACAAAAATGTACTACTTGTTGAAAATCTTTACTTGAGAGAGCTTCATAAGTAGAAGGTTCCAAAGAATAAAAACCAGTACTAGCACACTAGCACAGTAGTATTGCCACCTCCCAGTAAACAGCAGGGTCTCTGATCAGCAATGTAGTTAATTAGTCAGGGCCTGAAAGCCTGCAAATGCATGTACACACAGGTAGGGAATGTAAGATGAAGCATGTACTTTACCAACTAATGTAATGGGCTAGCACAAAGTGAAAACCAAAACAATAGTTAATCAAGCATAGGTAGATTAGATTAGATGGCAAAAAGCATAAATGTCCCTGCCTATCCATTTTTTTCTCAAGTTGAGCTGGTAAGTTTCAGATGTTCAATGATGCTGTAGGAAAAAAATGGATGAAGAAAGATGTGTGTGGCTGCCTGAGAGAAGTATTTGCACAATCAAATTATAATTAATGTGTTGATGACATTTTGGGTTTTCAAATTATAACCAAAAACTTCAGTTAACACTCATTTTTAAGTTAACTCCTTACAGTTCAGATCATATTTTGATTGTCAATAATAGTGGACTTTTAAGGCTTTCTTAGAGGCAATACTAGTGGATTTTAGGCTTTTTTACATGCAATAATAGTGGAATTTTAGGCTTTTTTGGAGGAGTGTGTTTCATGCCGGCCTACAGTGATGAATTAGTCAGAGGATTGTGCCTTAGGATTGTGCCAAAGCTACACATTGTATCTATTTGCTTGTCCTTCAAATAGGGGCAAGACTGTTACAGAAAAATTACTTGCAAGCATATTGTGATTTACTTGCAAGCATATTGTGCCTTAGTTAAAGAAAAATTACTTGCAAGCATATTGTGGTGACCCACACTCTGTTGGTTCACACTCATTGAGTTCGCTCGTGAAGGGCCGCTGCTGCTTGAGGCCCTTGAGAGGCCCTTCATGTCGTGATGATTTTGCAGGTACCCCGAGAGGCCCTTGAGTTTGCCGGAATGTCGATTAACTTCCGTTCTGGAAAATTCGGGTACTCCATATGTCCTATTTTCAGCAAAGGTCATGCTGAAAATTTCCGTGAATTTTAGCATGACTTTGCTAAAAATCGGACATATGGGGTACTTGCTACTAATGCATGGCCCGGGGTATCTTAGTACTTAATTAAGTAGGATCAACTGCCCCTTTATTCTTGCTATATTAAACCATAGGTGGCAATAGAGCCAAGTGATTAGTGCCAAGTGATTAGGCCCAACCTAGGGTGCCTCGGCATCGATAAACCCTAAATGATGAAAACTTAACTTGGCTGCCCCGGATGCCTCGATGTCGATGAGAACCTAAATGATGTACGCTTAGGCTTTTAGGGTGCCTCGGCGTCGAAAAACCCTAAGTGATGAAAGCTTAGGCTTTTAGGGTGCCTCGGTGTCGACAAACCCTAAATGATGAGACCATGATCTTGTTACTTGACAATAACCAACTTTTTGACCAAACTTTTTTCCTATTTAGAGCGAAACATGGCCCACAACGATGAGGCCGGTGGTTCGGGCGGCAAGAAATTCTGGGAGTTGTCCCAGGATATGTCGTCATCATCATCGGACGACGAAAGTCTCCCGGCAGAGTGCGACTGGTGCCACGACGATCGAGGTCTATGCGACATGCCTCACCTGGACGATGATCGGCGCTTCAACATTAAGCTCGAGGAGACCTTCAAAGTTGAAACGGTACACAATGACGACAAGTGTTATTTTCATAATTAAGCATGACTTCAACTATTTCAACGTGTAATTTTCATCTTTTACAATTCAAGTATAGCTTATCCCATGCCATGCAAGACGCTATGTCTTGGAGAGGATGGATTTTGAAGACCATGAAATTTCTGAAACAAAGAAAATTCACCTAAGGACTCATCACGATGTTGACTTTGAAGTAAATCTATATAATTCTGAGAGTGTAACCCATTTTGGTTGCAAAAATTGGAAAGCATTTTGCAAGATGTATGGTTTTGATGAGGGTATGCTTATCACCATGGATCTTGGTAATCCTGACATCAACCAAGACAATATGGACATTTGGGTCCTTGTTGATACGCCTCCAGTTCTACCGCTATGTGAGTTTCTCAAACATAGTTATTAGCTAATTTATACTGTTTATTTCAAAATAGTGGACAGCTTATTTCCATTGACAGCTTATTTTTATTGTTCAAAGAATGTGCGGGAGATGGTAGACAAAACCCACTACACCGATGGCTCCGAATTAACAACTTACAAGGAGAAAAATCATTAGGTCGGATTTTGTACTGACATTGAGAATTACAATATCTACAATCAAACTCCTCAACATTATGGTAAATACGTGCCACTAGTGCATGTGTTCAACTACGGTAACTACCATGGAGATACCCTGGTAAGATTTTTACTATTACGACATCCGTGCATCTTTTGCATACTTCTAAAACTAGTACATCATTGCTAACTATGAAGTTATTACTATGTTTTTCAACAGATAATCCCAGAGAATTGTGTGCCTCATATGATGTATCTGAAAGGTAGTGTTAATGTTTTGAACATACAGCTAGGTCGTCCTACGAATTTCAACTGTCCATACGAGATTTCTAAAAGAAGCGGAGACATGAAAATCAAAGGATGGGAAAAATGTATGGACAGTCGTAAGGAGCTTCTTGAAAGCAAAAGGAAGCGAAGCGCAAGAATTGGAGACAGGATGTTCTCCATTCTCCATAATGGAGAGTCAGGGTCTATATTGTTTTATGCTATTTTAGCTTAAATAGGGTATTTAGGTCCTGCCTAATACTGATGATCATGTGCTAAGAACAATTAAGTAGGCAAAACCAGTGCGCCATTAGTAGGCCTTTTCCTAGTAGTGAAGGACCAGTCTACATGGCTTACCCTATAGCGCAACAGGGGTCTGTGGTCGCTCAACCAACTTCGCGGTATATACGAAATGTGAATTGCTATAAAAACCCATAACAGAAAAATATAATTTATTTAAAACCAAAGAATGTCGTGGAAAATCGTGCATTACCCTCTAATGCATTTATAATGGTGTCACTAGGTAGTGGGACATACCTAGCCAATCAACTGGTACCAACTCACGGGTTAATCTTCTCATATATAACCTAGTATTCCTGTCTATTCACATAAATTCCCTAATATCTGATTTTTAAATTTTAATAGGCTAGTGAAATCAAGAAATAACACTTCAGTAAATCTAATTTTTTTCATTTCCACAATAAAAATAATTGAAGGACTCCAAAAGTTGAAATACTTAAAAATCAAACAGTAAGAAACAAGCAAAATAAAAAATAATCAAACACATAAAAATATTGGAGACATCAAACAATTAGGAGAGTACAATACTAATCTGGATTAGAGCACTTAGACCCATAAAAACCATTTAATTCCCAAAAATTGCCCCTTCATCTCAACAAAATGAAAAATTATATTTCTCCCAACCCCCTTTTAATACCTTTTTTTTCTTGTCTGGAGACACTTTTCTCTACTAACCAACACCACCTCCTACAACACTTCTTGGTCGCCTTTCAACAATAAAAACCCTTCTTCCCAACCAGTGCGTCCAGCAAGCCGTGTAGCCACCACCTTGTCTACCCCCTACCCACTTTGTTAGAGACGCCGCACACTATCACCACCAAGCAAAAGTTGACACTTTTGCAATGTCCCATGGCTCTTCCATGTCTCCAGTGCAGTCGTTGGAACCATCTAGAGAGCCGGCGCTACCATCCTCGCGAGCTTCAAGCAGGGCCGGTCCATAGATTTTTGGGGCCTAGGGCCAACCTAGAAGCTGGGGCTCCTTAATATATACCTATTGGGACATTTACATATACCACTATTATTTTTACCTCGATATGTAGCTATCTAAAAGATGCACATGCTTCTTATAATAGGGGGAAAATCGCATAAGGCAGCTATGCTTACCTTGGCCAACATCAACACATTTGGTGCCTCCATATGCATGTTCTTTTCTATAACATTTTTTTGTCTTCTGATGAGGGATTAGAACCATGTTTCAAGCCCACTAGATAATGAGGATAGTGGTTGAAATTTTATTAATTATAAAAGATTTGTTGAACAGAGAAATCAACATATTACTTGATATCATCTGCAAACCCGAAACCTTGTTTTGTGGCCACTTTGATCCTCAAGATCTAAGTTGAAATCTTTTGGAGGGAAGGAACCGTCTGAATGCCCTTGATAATGATTACATTTTTATTCTAGAAAGGTTGTAAATCTCAATCGCAAAATCCATAGAGCCCTACAAAGAGAAGATCAAAAAGAAGCGAAAGACTAGGTGGATAAATACGTAGCTGTTAAAGACAAGATCAATTCATGCTCGTGGTTTCACGGATTATGCAGAAGCGAAAACAATCTGCCAATGAGACAATGACCTACAGATGGCTGATGGTTGCACCTCGCGGCCTAGCGGATGCCGGATGGTTGATGGCCCGGTCGCCGGCATGGGCACACGGCTGCGGCGCAACACCAGGGTGCCGTGCGCAACAACGACAATTAGCCAACGAACAAGAATCCCCAGTGGCCGAGCGATTGGCAGAGAGTCCAAGATGAAACAAACCAGTGAACGTTCAGATATTTGGAGTGATTAACGCGTGTGGCCGTGCGAGTGTCGACGCTTCTCCTATCGCTAGCAGCAATTGGGCCTAGCCCATCTCCAGCCCCTTGTGCTTGGTTTCCTCCTTTTATTTTTTTGCTACCTAATATTTTTGCTAGGCTATACTAACATAAATACCAGATCATGGCCCCACCTCCTGGCCTGGGCCTCGAGCCGTCGCCCCTTCGACCATACACCAGGGTCGGCCTGGCTTCGAGCCATCTCCTTGGCCCATTCTAGCTGGCAAGCCGCCTCACTAGCCATGTCACTGCAGGCTCGAGCTCCTTCAAAACAAAGAATGGAATCCTCACATTCCGTCTTTTCGTTCCGTTGGGCACCACTCGTCCGAATGAGCGAGCGACATGAGAATAAAGACGATGACTACGGTTGCAACAATGGTTGATGGCAAGATCAAATCTCAGGCTTGACGCTTCCCCGTCGATGGGTGAGGTGCCGGTGATGACTTCGTCAAGCTTGATGCTTTAACTTCGGTCGTATTTTAAATAGACCTTGTATACGAATTCGTGTATGTTTTTTTAGTATAGGCCCACAGACATCCTGTGCCGGAGTTCGGCCCAACTAAACATGAAGCCCTAAATAGGGCCCACCCCCATCATCCGCCTCCTCGGTCATAGACCCACTCCACTCTCCGCTTCACTCGCCACCCCCAAATACCCAAACCCTCGCCGCCGACCATGGCTGGTCCCCGGCAGCCGCCGTTCACCAATGTGGACCCCGCGACGGAGGCCGATCTGCGGAGCAGGGGCCGTGACCCGTGTGAGGTGGACCGATCCACGGAGGAGCTACTCAGCAACATCAGCACCGAGCTCATCCCCGACCTGCCCGCCTCCGACGGACATCATCTTGAACGACGCCCACCTCCGCCCCAAGGCGTCAGCTTTTCCCCCACGCCGCCGACTCGGCGGCCATCGTCACCGCCATCTCCACCGTCCTCGAAGCGCACACGGGACCCATCCCCTACGCCCGTTTCACCAGCAGCCACATGAGCGCCTACCAGGCCCAGCTCGCGCGCTGGCTCCAGCTCCTGGCCACCAAGGGCGTCCAGGAGCTCGCCCTCGTCAACCGCCCGTGGCCGCTCGACGTGCCCCTCCGGGCCGTGCTCTTTGGCATCGCCAGCATCGGCTGCCTCTACACCGGCCTCTGGAAGTTCCAGGACGTGGCAAGGTTACTACCCCGCACCTCCTTCCACCACCTCTGTATGGAAGACACCAGTATTTATGGTTTTGGGATCAGGCCGACTGTTCTGGTGCTCCTCTGTATGGAAGCGATACCCATTCACATCATACTTTTGGCATGTCATGACGACAGGGTCAAAACCCATGGAAACCCATCTCAATTTTTCATCCATTGATTTGGTCGGATCATTTCCCTACAAGTTTAATTGAAATTATAGGGTGCATGAGTTTAATTGAAATTATAGGGTGCACGAGTTTAATTGAAATAGGTAATAGGGAAGTGTGAAAAATTACTTTCTCCATGAACCACGCAACGAAAATTTTCCTTCCATCAGCACCCTTTCGGAGAAGAGCAAGTGCCTCCGCTTCAGTAGGAGGCAACATTCCCGTCCATTCTTCAACGAATCGACTACAATAAGAACAGCGGTATAAGAACTAGGCAAAGTGAACATAACGAATTGACTAAAATAATGGTGCAAAGGTATTACCTCATCCACTCATCCTCAACTTCCTTGATGTTGTGCAAGATATAGAACATGAAATCCTCCCACTCATCTCGTGGCATGAGATAAGGTTTCGAGCATCCAGCCCTACCACCTTGCCCGATTAATAGAGGCAACATTGGTTTATACTTGGGTTCTTCTGTATTGTATCGAGACACCTTATTATGCAACGTGGGAACATGGTCCGAATAGTAGGCTGTCCTAAGGTCTGCCACCTCCTCTAGGATAACTGCCTCAGCTATGGAAGCTTCAATCTTAGCTTTGCTTCCACATTTCTGTCTCAGATGCTTGTTCTGTCTCTCAGGGCCGTACTGCCAACGATTCTGCACAGGCCCCCCCAACAATACCTCGTCCGAGAGGTGCAAAATGAGATGTGTCATCGGAGTAAAGAAGCCTGGCGGGAAGATCTTCTCTAGCTTGCATATCAACTCCGGCGCCTTCTTATGCATTTCTTTTATCTTCTCAGGACATACTTCTTTAGCACAAAGCGTGCGGAAGAAATGGCTTAACTCCGCAAGCACACGCCAGACACGCTCGGGAACATAGCCCCGAACCATCACCGGCATAATCCGCTCAATCCATACACGATAGTCATGACTCTTGAGCCCGGTCACTCTGCCCGTTGAAAGATTGCCCCCCTTACTTATATTCGACGCATAACCATCAATGAACTTCACGATGTGTTTCAGCCACTTGAATGCCTCCATCTTATGATCCTTTTTAAGTACGAAGTCAGCACCTGGATTGAACCAAGATTTTCGACTGCTAGTGGGAGGCTGCATGTGTAGACGTGGTCTATCATAAATATTCTATTGATCAACTCTAGCATTAACATTATCCTTTGTCTTATCAGGAATGTTGAGGATCGTGTGAAAAAGGGACTCTGCGACATTCTTTTCGGTGTGCATCACGTCTATGTTGTATGGAAGTTTGAGGTCCTTAAAATAGGGAAGCTGCGTGAAGGGGGTAATGTGAGTCCAGTTGTGCGTCTCACCATATCCTTCAATTTTTTTCCCTTTACCTTTTCCTTTGCCCTCGCCCTCGTCTTCGCCTGTGGCTTTGCCTTTGCCTTTGCCTTTGCCTTTCCCTTTGCCTTTACCTTTGCCTTTCCCTTCACCGGCAGTCTTAAGAGCTTTCAGCTGAGCAAGCACATCCGCACCAGAAAACGTTGGAATCTCGTTTACTTCATGGACAACTTTGCCTTTTGTGAAGTTCTTCTTGTCTTCCCTATCAGGATGGTCTGGAGGGAGGAACTGTCGATGCAGGTCAAATGCAACATACTTGCCACCCTTCTTCAGCCAAATGAAAATTAAGGCCTGCATGCACACTGGGCAAGGCATCTTTCCACTTGTACACCATCTGCAGAACAGGGCATAACTGGGAAAGTCATGCATGCAATATTGTAGCCAAACTTTCATCAAGAAATTTTTCTGCAGATGTCGGTCGTATGTCAACCTCGGGAAGTACCAAGAATGGTGCAAATCATCCACCAACGGCTGCATAAACACACTCAAATTCTTCCCCAGATATTCAGGCCCCGGAATTATAAGCGACAGGAACATGGTCTTGCATTGCATTATGGCGCCGGGAGGGAGATTGAGCGGAATAACAAACACGGGCCAACAGCTGTATGGATTAGACGACATACCATATGGATTGAACCCATCACCTGTTATAGCAATTCTGACATTCCCAGCCTCGGCTGCTTCCTCCGGGTACTCTATATCGAATGACTTCCATGCTTCACCTCCTGATGGACGTACAATTTTTTTTGGATTGTACCTTTTCCCTTCCTTGTGCCACTTCATCATTTTGGCAGACTCCTCGGTGATGAAAAGGCGCTGCAGTCTTTTTATAAAATCAAGATACCGAAGAACCTTCACAGGGATTTTTAGCTGCTACTTCTGACCATGCTTATCGACCACCTCAATATACCGAGAGGAACCGCACTTCCTACAGTACTTGTAATCCGCATACTCATGCCTAAACAAAAGGCAATTCTTTGGACAAACATGTATTTTCTCATAGTCCATGGAGAGCGCCTTCATGATTTTCTTCGTAGCGTACATGGTTTTTGGCAGTTCATGGCCCTCAGGCAGGCTATTAGCCCATACTCCCAGAAATGCTTCGAAGCAACCTCGGCTACAACCATACTCAGCCTTGACTGCCATCAGTTGCGAGATGGCATCCAGCACAGACAGCTTGGCACCCTCATAGAGAGGTTTCTTTGACGAGGCCAAGATTTCCAGGAAGGCCTTTGCGGTTTCCTCCGGTTCCTCCGGTTCATTCGCTTAATGTGATGGAGGTGTCGGCTGTGCAGCAAAGACATCATCTAGCATGTCTCTAACCCCATCATCCTCATAACCAGCGATGCGTTGTTGTATCACATCCTCTCTACCACGGTCCTGCTGGGCAAAGTTTATCGGCATATTAAAGTTGGGCATAAATCCATGCGTGCGAAGGTGCTTAGTCATCTCACTCTTATCTCTGTGGATACGTCTCTTACATCTGGCACACGGGCATTCTGGCACCATCCTCATTGGACTACGGAATATCTCTTTCAAAAACACATCAGTTTTCTCGACCCACTCTGTTGTTACTTGATTCCGACGGAAAAACCCACTATACATCAACTGATTATCTGCCATCTCTGCTTTATTGGAAGCCACACAACAAAATTAAGGATTCATTTAAATTACTCACATCAATATTTTATTTTTTACAAGGTTGA
>NW_021274278.1:299058-299563 GCF_002162155.2 Triticum dicoccoides
ACCTACATCTCTAATAGGTAAAGATGGGTCCTAATCCCACCCGAGAATGTGTAGATTGAGTACGTTGTCCATGCTCTACCCCACTCCGAGACAAAATTTCGGCAGCACCTCCCCGTTGTTCTCCAAATACACGTCTCAGCAAAATGCCGAGAGAATGTGCATCCGGTGAACAACAGGGAGGTGCCACCGAAATCCTGTCTCGGAACAGGGTAGAGCATGAACAACGTACCCAATCTACACATCCTCGGGCTGTCCGTGGAAAGCGCTGGACAATCCGAAAGAGCTGCGGTGATAAATATGCAATTGAATGCATATTTATCGATGCAACCCTTTCGGACGGGAGACCTAGGTTATGCGATTTAATGTGAAAATTTAATCTAGTGACATGATTAAAAGAACGTATGAGGTGGTGGATTTGTAGCTCACCCTCGGATGTAGATGATGTAGTCGATCAGTGAAGGGACAATCAAAGACCAAGAGCTCCAACGTCAATGATCACTCCACC
>NW_021274278.1:299573-300156 GCF_002162155.2 Triticum dicoccoides
GAGGCAACACCAGAAATCCTCTAAATTCCACCAAATGAAAAAAATTAGGTCATCACATCACATATAAAGCATCATCACACATCACATCATATCACAAACTTGTTTTAGCAAGACCAACTTGATGAAGTAACCACTCATCATATCCAAATTTTAACTTTCGTCTATCTATCTTCACAAAAAATTACTCTTCCCTCTCATCTCATCTTCACAATACATATATCTATAATATTGAGTATGTATCTAAAAACATAGTAAAACTACACAAATATCCATTCATCTCATCTATCTATCTCACATTGTGCACTTAATT
This sequence comes from Triticum dicoccoides, assembly GCF_002162155.2. Lineage (NCBI taxonomy): Eukaryota > Viridiplantae > Streptophyta > Magnoliopsida > Poales > Poaceae > Triticum > Triticum dicoccoides. The sequence continues at coordinate 299,884 of NW_021274278.1, forward strand.
TTTTTCAGATTTATACTCTCTTTCATTTCATTCATCTATCTAATCATCTATTACTATACATATATATATGCATTCATCTACAACATTACTACACAAAAAAGGTAAAAAAAATATTACCTACGGATGAGGGGGCGACCACTGGAGCAGGGGGCGGCTGGTCGGGGCAGGGGACGACCACCGGAGCGGCAGGGGGCGGTCGCCGGAGGGGCCGGCCGGTCGGACCAGCAGGGGGCCGGCCAGGCTAGGCCGTGGGCCGGCCGGGGCGGCGTCCAC
>NW_021274278.1:300424-308267 GCF_002162155.2 Triticum dicoccoides
GCAGGGGGCACGGGCGAGGCAGGGGGCGAGTGTGGCGGTGGCGGCAGGGGGCGAGTGCGGCGGCGGCGGCGGCAAGGGGCGAGTGCGGCGACGGCAGTAGGGGGCGGGGTCGCGGGGAGTGGGAGAGATTGAGTGGATGAGGGTCGACGTGAGGGGATAAGGCAAACTATGCCAATGGCTGCCGTCGGCATAGATGCCACGTCACCGATCCCCGTGACACGTCCCCTATGGCCGCAGCTATGCCGACGGCTTTGCCGTCGGCATAGTTATATTTTTTATTTTTTAAATGTTATTACTAGTTCATATTTTTCATTTTTTAAATATTTTTAGTAGTTCATTTTTTCCTTCTTTATGTTTTTTATTTCATATAGATTTTTTAATGTTTTTTATAGTTATATTTGTTCTTTTTTATGTTTTTTATGTATTATTATTTCATATGGATTTTTAATGTTTTTTTAACCGCTCGGCCCTCTCCTCTCCCGGAAGCACACAGAGGGGAGGGGAGGCGCCGAACTCGAGTAGCTTCGTCCGCCGAGGCCGTGGCCTGGTCGCGTGTCTGGGAGCGCATGGCTGCCGACTCGCCGTCCGTGAGGGGGGGCACGCCCCGGAGACGCGTGCCGCCTCTTCGGACATGCCACCACACCACCCCGCATGTATGAGGGCCCGGTGCGACGCTCTGGTGGCATTGCTACCCCCAGGGCCCCCGTCCCGCCTAACCCTGTAGCATTTGACCATGGGATCTAGCCCTTTGACTTTGCATGGACGGGCTTTGACCAGCAGACCTCCCCGCCAGGTTGTGTTAGGTCAGCCCATAGGAACAATTTGGAGCAACAACCGGGCTAGACCCACAGCAAGATCCCCTCCGTGTAGACCCGACGCGTCCGTTTCCCCCCTCCAGGTGCCGGCGGCGGCGCCGTCCGCGATGGGGGGGGGGCACACCCCGGACACGCGTGCCGAGCGTTTGCAACCGTCACAACACTTCCAGACTTGTGAGAGGCTGCCTACGCAAGATTTGGCGGCATGCTATCCCCCGTAGGCCGCCGGCCACAGCCGTAGACGCGCGAAGGGCAATCCGCGTAGAGGGAATTTTTCGGATACTTCTACATCACCAAAAATTATGAAAAAACACCATCATTCCTATAGCACATGTGCCCACGCCGTGCAAAAAATAACTCATGATTTTATCGCGTTCCGAGTATTTAACAATATTCACGCCGCATCGTTACCGCAGAACGTCTACTACCGTGTCATCGCCGTCCGTGAGGGGGGCCATGCCCTGGAGACGCGTGCTGCCTCTTCGTACATGCCACGACACCACCCCGCATGTATGAGGACCCGGTGTGATGCTCCGGTGGCATTGCTACACCCCCCAGGGCCCTCGTCCCGCCTAACCTGTAGCGTTTGACCACATGATCTAGCCATTTGACTTTCCACGGACGGGCTTTGACCAGCGGACGTCCCCACCCGGTTGTGTTAGGTCAGCCCATAGGAACACTTTGGAGCAACAACCGGGCCAGACCCACCGCAAGATCCCCTCCGTGTAGACCCGACGCGTCCGTTTCCCCACTCCAGGTGCCGGCGACGGCGCCGTCCATGAGGGGGGCACACCCTGGACACGCGTGTTGGGCGTTTGCAACCGCCACAACACTTCCAGACTTGTGAGAGGCTGCCTACGCAAGATTTGGCGGCATGCTAGCCCCCGTAGGCCGCCTGCCACAGCCGTAGACGCGCGAAGGGCAATCCGCGTAGAGGGATTTTTCTGGATACTTCTCCATCACCAAAAATTATGAAAAAATACCATCGTTCCTATAGCACATGTGCCCACGTCGTGCAAAAAACTCATGATTTTATCGCGCTCAGAGTATTTAATAATATTCACGCCGCATCGTTACCGCAGATCGTTTACTACCGTGTCATCGCCGTCCGTGAGGGGGGGGGGCACACCCCCGAGACGCGTGCCGCCTCTTCGGACATGCCACCACACCACCCCGCATGTATGAGGGCCCGGTGCGACGCTCCAGTGGCATTGCTTACCCCCCAGGGCCCCCGTCCTGCATAACCCCATAGCGTTTGACCACGGGATCTAGCCCTTTGACTTTGCACGGACGGGCTTTGACCAGCGGACCTCCCCGCCCGGTTGTGTTAGGTCAGCCCATAGGAACACTTTGGAGCAACAACCGGGCCAGACCCACAGCAAGATCCCCTCCGTGTAGACCCGACACGTCCGTTTGCCCACTCCAGGTGCCGGCGGCGGCGAAGTCCGTGATGGGGGGCACACCCCGGATATGCGTGCCAGGCCTTTGCAACCACCACAACACTTCCAGACTTGTGAGAGGCTGCCTACGCAAGATTTGGCGGCATGCTAGCCCCCGTAGGCTGCCGGCCACAGCCGTAGACGCGCGAAGGGCAATCCGCGTAGAGGGATTTTTTCGGATACTTCTCCATCACCAAAAATTATGAAAAAAATACCATCGTTCCTATAGCACATGTGCCCACGTCGTGCAAAAAAACTCATGATTTTATCGTGTTCCGAGTGTTTAATAATATTCACGCCGCATCGTTACCGCAGAACGTCTACTACCGTGTCATCGCCGTCCGTGAGGGGGGCCATGCCCCCGAGACGCGTGCCGCCTCTTCGGACATGCCACCACAGCACCCCGCATGTATGAGGGTCCGGTGCGACGCTCCAGTGGCATTGCTACCCCCCCTCCGGGCCCCCGTCCCGCCTAACCCTATAGCATTTGACCATGAGATCTAGCCCTTTTACTTTGCACGGACGGGGTTGGTCAGCGGACCTCCCCGCCCGGTTGTGTTAGGTCAGCCCATAGGAACACTTTGGAGCAACAACCGGGCCAGACCCATAGCAAGATCCCCTCCGTGTAGACCCGACACGAGCGTTTCCCCCCTCCACGTGCCGGTGGCAGCGCCGTTCGTGAGAGGGGGGGCACACCCCGGACATGCGTGCCGGGTGTTTGCAACCGTCACAACACTTCCAGACTTGTGAGAGGCCGCCTACGCAAGATTTGGTGGCATGCTAGCCCCCGTAGGCCGCCGGCCACAGCCGTAGACGCGCAAAGGGCAATCCGCATAGAGGGAATTTTTCGGATACTTCTCCATCAACAAAAATTATGAAAAAATACCATCGTTCCTATAGCACATGTGTCCACGTCGTGCAAAAAAACTCATGATTTTATCGCCCTCCGAGTATTTAATAATATTCACGCTGCATCGTTACCGCAGAACGTCTACTACCTTGTCATCGCCGTCCGTGAGGGGGGGCCACGCCCCGGAGACGCGTGCCGCCTCTTCGGACATGCCACCACACCACCACGCATGTATGAGGGCCCGTGCGACGCTCCGGTGACATTGATACCCCCCAGGGCCCCCGTCCCGCCTAACCCTGTAGCGTTTGACCACGAGATCTAGCCCTTTAACTTTGCACGGACGGGCTTTGACCAGCAGACCTCCCCGCCCGGTTGTGTTAGGTCAGCCCATACGAACACTTTGGAGCAACAACCGGGCCAGACCCACATCAAGATCCCCTCCGTGTAGACCCGACGCGTCTGTTTCCCCCCTCCAGGTGCCGGCGGCGGCGCCGTCCGCGAGAGGGGGGGGGCACACCCCGGACACACGTGCCAGGCATTTGCAGCTGTCACAACACTTCCAGACTTGTGAGAGGCCGCCTACGCAAGATTTGGCGGCATGCTAGCCCCCGTAGGCCGTCGGCCACAGCCGTAGACGCGCGAAGGGCAATCCGCGTAGAGGGAATTTTTCGGATACTTCTACATCACCAAAAATTATGAAAAAACACCATCGTTCCTATAGCACATGTGCCCACGTCGTGCAAAAAAACTCATGATTTTATTGCGCTCCGAGTATTTAACAATATTCACACCGCATCGTTACCGCAGAACGTCTACTACCGTGTCATCGCCGTCCGTGAGGGGGGGCCATGCCCTGGAGACGCGTGCCGCCTCTTCGGACATGCCACCACACCACCCCGCATGTATGAGGGCCCGGTGCGATGCTCTAGTGGCATTGCTACCCCCCCAGGACCCCCGTCCCGCCTAACGCTGTAGCGTTTGACCACGGGATCTAGCCCTTTGACTTTCCACGGACGGGCTTTGACCAGCAGACCTCCCCACCCGGTTGTGTTAGGTCAGCCCATAGGAACACTTTGGAGCAACAACCGGGCCATACCCACAGCAAGATCCCCTCCGTGTAGACCCGACGCGTCCGTTTCCCCACTCCAGGTGCCGGCAGCGGCGCCGTCCGTGAGGGAGGGCACACCCCGGACACGCGTGCTGGGCGTTTGCAACCGCCACAACACTTCCAGACTTGTGAGAGGCTGCCTACGCAAGATTTGGCGGCATGCTAGCCCCCGTAGGCCGCCGGCCACAGCCGTAGACGCGCGAAGGGCAATCCGCGTAGAGGGATTTTCTTGGATACTTCACCATAACCAAAAATTATGAAAAAATACCATCGTTCCTATAGCACATGTTCCCACATCATGCAAAAAAACTCATGATTTTATCGCGCTCCGAGTATTTAAAAATATTCACGCCGCATTGTTACCACAGTACGTCTACTACCGTGTCATCGCCGTCCGTGAGGGGGGGGCACGCCCCCGAGACGCGTGCCGCCTCTTCGGACATGCCACCACACCCCCCATATGTATGAGGGCCCGGTGCAACGCTCCAGTGGCATTGCTATCCCCCCCCAAGGGCCCCCGTCCCACCTAACCCTGTAGCATTTGACCACGAGATCTAGCCCTTTGACTTTGCACGGACGGGCTTTGACCAGCGGACCTCCCCGCCCGGTTGTGTTAGGTCAGCCCATGGGAACACTTTGGAGCAACAACCGGGCCAGACCCACAGCAAGATCCCCTCCGTGTAGACCCGACGTGTCCGTTTTCCCACTCCAGGTGCCGGCAGTGGCGCCGTCCGTAAGGGGGGCCAAACCCCGGAGACGCATGCCGCCTCTTCGGACATGCCACCACACCACCCCGCATGTATGAGGGGCGAGTGCGACGCTCCGGTGGCATTGCTACCCCCTCAGGGCCCCCGTCCCGCCTAACCCTGGAGCGATTGACCACGAGATCTAGCCCTTTGACTTTTCACGGGCGGGTTTTGAATAGTGGACCTCTCCACCCGGTTGTGTAAGGTCAACTCAGAGGTACACCTAGGAGCAACATCTGGGCCAAACCGACAGCTACATCCCCTCCGTGTAGACCCGATGCATCCGTTTTCCCTCTCCAGGTGCCGGCGGCGGCGCCGTCCGTTAGGGGGGCCACGCCCCGGAGATGCGTGCCGCCTCTTCGAACATGCCACAACACCACCCGGTTGTGGTAGGTCATCCCATAGAAACACTTGAGAGCAACGTCCCCTCCGTATAGACCCGATGCGGCTGTTTCCGCCCTCCAAATGCCGGCGGCGGCGCCGTCCGTGAGGGGGGCACACCGCGGACGTGAGGGGGTCACACTTCGGAGATGGGTGCCGGGCGTTTGCAACCGCCACTCAACTTCTATTGCATAGCTGTTTTTGATTTAAATAAAATTTAAGGACCTATATTCAAAAGAACACGACAGCATATTATTAATGTGCTAAAAAAAATACAAACTATATATATATATATTCATAATCTATGGAAAAAATTACAAACTACATACATATTCATATAATACATAAAAAAGCATGAACACATATTTTTTAAAAAGCATAAAAACATATGCAAAAAAACGTATGTAAAAAAAGCATTAAAACATATGAAAAATAAGTATGTAAAAAAAATAGCTATGCCGACGGCAAAGCCGTTGGCATAGATACGGCAGAGTTCTGATGGGCGCCATGCCGCGGATCGGTGACGTGGCAGATATGCCGACGGCTGCCGTCGGCATACCTTCGCCGCGGATCGGTGACGTGGCATGCGGAGATATGCCGACGGCCGCCCGTCCAGACCGTCGGCATAGTTTTGACGGCGTTAGCCACTAGTCACCGGCGGGGTCGTCGGGCCCACAGTTATACCGACGGCCTATCTATGCTGACGGCTGCTGTCGGCATGTCTGCGGCTAGGTCGATGGCCGTTCTGTGCCGACGGCAGCCGTCGGCATAGGTCCATGTAACCCGACGGCCAGTTTAAGCCGACGGCCAGGACTGGGCTGTCGGCATATGTCGAACTAGGCCGACGGCAGCCGTAGGCATAGCTTTGGCCGTCGGCGTATGCCCGTTTTCCGGTTGTGGTTCCACATAGCAGTACCAAAACCAACATTCTATTAAAGCATTTTAAGAATAAATTAAGCATTGAAGATTTATATTTTTATCTGAACTAAAAAAATATTCATAAAATTTTAGAACATTCATGAATTTAAGAAAAGTTCATAATTTTTGAAATTCTTCATGAGTATAAAACTACTCATTGATTTTAAAAAATGTTCATGAGTTTTTGGCGACTCATAGGCAGTGGCTTGGTTAAGGGAACGCAACCTACCGGAGTCGTAGCGATCAGGCACTTGCCATCTATTTTCATTGTGGCCAGGAAACAAAGCACTACTTTTGGCCCATGAAGCGAAGGGAATGAGCTTGGCTGTTTCTCCCCCAACACTTCTTTATTTCTCCATGCCCCTTCCGCATGCGCTTCACGCGCCATTGGCGCTTTGCTCTCCTCATATTTCTGCATTGGAGGGTTCGGATGGACTTCAACTCTTTGACGAAAAGATGAAAAAACCAAAGAAAAGCTCTACCCTTCCATCTCTTGGATAGACAGAGAGGGAGGGTAGAGGCCTTTGGTGTCTCTTTCAATCAAGAATTGGGGACAATTATCAAAGATTTTTTTAAAAATGTCAAAAAATTTCAAAAATATTCCCGGACTTCAATTGTGTTGATGTAATTTGATAAATTTTCACAAATATAAGAAAATAATCTCCGTGCATTTTTAAAAAATGCACATAATTTTGAATAAAACAATTATTTTTTTAAAAAATAGTACTTTATTTATTTTCCATAAATTCAAAAGTATTAATAAATTTGATTTTTTTAAAATATATATATAAGTGAACAAGAAACTAAAACATCAAAAAATATAGAAGAAAATAAAAGAAAAAAACCGAATGCCACCTTCCCAAAGAAAGAAGCACTACTAGGAAAAGGGCTATAGATAGGATTGATACTAATGGCGCACCATGGAAGCAGTGCGCCACTACTATATACTAATGGCGCACCGGTTGGTGATGCGCCATTGGTGTGGAAGACACTAATGGCGCACCAGAAACTGGGGGCGCCACTAGTATTAAATTATTTTTTTCCATTTGTACATACATATTAATGGCGCATCAGGTCGAAGTGCGCCAGCGCACCAAGCAGACAGTGCGCCATTACTGTATTTTTTTTGCAAAACTACTAATGACGCATCGTTTCACAGTGCGTCATTACTAGTTTAAACTAGTAATGGCGCACTAATACCCGGTGCGCCATTAGTATATATATTTATTTATTTTACTTCAAGATTCACGCGTTTCACTCGTTGTTTAAACTAGTAAAGAGCACAACTCATGTTTCACGCGTTGGTTCAAGAAGAAACTTCTGTCGTACCCTTTACATGAAGATTCTTCCGCGGAAGAACAACTCATATTCGCCTTGTCACAGGGCGCCGAGCACAACCTGATGACCTATAAGGCGTACGATATCAAATTTAAACTCATGAATATTTTTAAACTCATGAATACTTTTAAATTTCATGGGCACTTTTCGAATTCATGAATATTTTTTCAAAATTGATGAATATTTTTAAATCTCGATCGCTATCCCCCTTCATCTCGATCTCGATCCCCCCCCCCCGCACCCTCCCC
>NW_021274278.1:308888-317088 GCF_002162155.2 Triticum dicoccoides
GTGCGCCGCTGCCCCCGCGCCCCCACCACTGCAGCTCCTCCATAGGCGACGCCTCCGCGACCTCGCCGTCGCCGACAGCCTCCCCGCATTGGCCCCTGCCTTGCGCCGCCTCTACCTCAGTCCGGGCACGGGGTGCAGGACGACGACCGCGGCCGCCGGCCTCCCCACGACCAACCGAGGCGCCCAGGAGGCCTCCCCGATGACCAATCGAGCCATCCCTTCGATGCCGCCGCCGGCAACCCCAACCCTGACCCCAACCCCTCCGGTGACCGGCCGCGCCCGCCCAGGTACCTCTCCTCCTTCCTCCTTCCTCCCTCTCCTCCTTCCCTATGGAGAAAATGATATAGCTCCTCCTACAACATGTATAGATCAATCAATTCAGTTCTAGTGCTGCTGGACTTTTGCACCATACAAAAATGTACTACTTGTTGAAAATCTTTACTTGAGAGAGCTTCATAAGTAGAAGGTTCCAAAGAATAAAAACCAGTACTAGCACACTAGCACAGTAGTATTGCCACCTCCCAGTAAACAGCAGGGTCTCTGATCAGCAATGTAGTTAATTAGTCAGGGCCTGAAAGCCTGCAAATGCATGTACACACAGGTAGGGAATGTAAGATGAAGCATGTACTTTACCAACTAATGTAATGGGCTAGCACAAAGTGAAAACCAAAACAATAGTTAATCAAGCAGAGGTAGATTAGATTAGATAGCAAAAAGCATAAATGTCCCTGCCTATCCATTTTTTTCTCAAGTTGAGCTGGTAAGTTTCAGATGTTCAATGATGCTGTAGGAAAAAATTGGATGAAGAAAGATGTGTGTGGCTGCCTGAGAGAAGTATTTGCACAAACAAATTATAATTAATGTGTTGATGAAATTTTGGGTTTTCAAATTATAACCAAAAACTTCAGTTAACACTCATTTTTCAGTTAACTCCTTACAGTTCAGATCATATTTTGATTGTCAATAATAGTGGACTTTTAAGGCTTTCTTAGAGGCAATACTAGTGGATTTTAGGCTTTTTTACATGCAATAATAGTGGAATTTTAGGCTTTTTTGGAGGAGTGTGTTTCATGCCGGCCTACAGTGATGAATTAGTCAGAGGATTGTGCCTTAGGATTGTGCCAAAGCTACACATTGTATCTATTTGCTTGTCCTTCAAATAGGGGCAAGACTGGTACAGAAAAATTACTTGCAAGCATATTGTGATTTACTTGCAAGCATATTGTGCCTTAGTTACAGAAAAATTACTTGCAAGCATATTGTGGTGACCCACACTCTGTTGGTTCACACTCATTGAGTTCGCTCGTGAAGGGCTGCTGCTGCTTGAGGCCCTTGAGAGGCCCTTCGTGTCGTGATGATTTTGCAGGTACCCCGAGAGGCCCTTGAGTTTGCCGGAATGTCGATTAACTTCCGTTCTGGCAAATTCGGGTACTCCATATGTCCTATTTTCAGCAAAGGTCATGCTGAAAATTTCCGTGAATTTTAGCATGACTTTGCTAAAAATCGGACATATGGGGTACTTGCTACTAATGCATGGCCCGGGGTATCTTAGTACTTAATTAAGTAGGATCAACTGCCCCTTTATTCTTGCTATATTAAACCATAGGTGGCAATAGAGCCAAGTGATTAGGCCCAACCCAGGGTGCCTCGGCATCGATAAACCCTAAATGATGAAAACTTAACTTGGCTGCCTCGGATGCCTCGATGTCGATGAGAACCTAAATGATGTACGCTTAGGCTTTTAGGGTGCCTCGGCGTCGACAAACCCTAAGTGATGAAAGCTTAGGCTTTTAGGGTGCCTCGGTGTCGACAAACCCTAAATGATGAGACCATGATCTTGTTACTTGACAATAACCAACTTTTTGACCAAACTTTTTTCCTATTTAGAGCGAAACATGGCCCACAACGATGAGGCCGGTGGTTCGGGCGGCAAGAAATTCTGGGAGTTGTCCCAGGATATGTCGTCATCATCATCGGACGACGAAAGTCTCCCGGCGGAGTGCGACTGGTGCCACGACGATCGAGGTCTATGCGACATGCCTCACCTGGACGATGATCGGCGCTTCAACATTAAGCTCGAGGAGACCTTCAAAGTTGAAACGGTACACAATGACGACAAGTGTTATTTTCATAATTAAGCATGACTTCAACTATTTCAACGTGTAATTTTCATCTTTTACAATTCAAGTATAGCTTATCCCATGCCATGAAAGACGCTATGTCTTGGAGAGGATGGATTTTGAAGACCATGAAATTTCTGAAACAAAGAAAATTCACCTAAGGACTCATCACGATGTTGACTTTGAAGTAAATCTATATAATTCTGAGAGTGTAACCCATTTTGGTTGCAAAAATTGGGAAGCATTTTGCAAGATGTATGGTTTTGATGAGGGTATGCTTATCACCATGGATCTTGGTAATCCTGACATCAACCAAGACAATATGGACATTTGGGTCCTTGTTGATACGCCTCCAGTTCTACCGCTACGTGAGTTTCTCAAACATAGTTATTAGCTAATTTATACTGTTTATTTCAAAATAGTGGACAACTTATTTCCATTGACAGCTTATTTTTATTGTTCAAAGAATGTGCGGAAGATGGTAGACAAAACCCACTACACCGATGGCTCCGAATTAACAACTTACAAGGAGAAAAATCATTAGGTCGGATTTTGTACTGACATTGAGAATTACAATATCTACAATCAAACTCCTCAACATTATGGTAAATACGTGCCACTAGTGCATGTGTTCAACTACGGTAACTACCATGGAGATACCCTGGTAAGATTTTTACTATTACGACATCCGTGCATCTTTTGCATACTTCTAAAACTAGTACATCATTGCTAACTATGAAGTTATTACTATGTTTTTCAACAGATAATCCCAGAGAATTGTGTGCCTCATATGATGTATCTGAAAGGTAGTGTTAATGTTTTGAACATACAGCTAGGTCGTCCTACGAATCTCAACTGTCCATACGAGATTTCTAAAAGAAGCGGAGACATGAAAATCAAAGGATGGGAAAAATGTATGGACAGTCGTAAGGAGCTTCTTGAAAGCAAAAGGAAGCGAAGCGCAAGAATTGGAGACAGGATGTTCTCCATTCTCCATAATGGAGAGTCAGGGTCTATATTGTTTTATGCTATTTTAGCTTAAATAGGGTATTTAGGTCCTGCCTAATACTGATGATCATGTGCTAAGAACAATTAAGTAGGCAAAACCAGTGCGCCATTAGTAGGCCTTTTCCTAGTAGTGAAGGACCAGTCTACATGGCTTACCCTATAGCGCAACAGGGGTCTGTGGTCGCTCAACCAACTTCGCGTATATACGAAATGTGAATTGCTATAAAAACCCATAACAGAAAAATATAATTTATTTAAAACCAAAGAATGTCGTGGAAAATCGTGCATTACCCTCTAATGCATTTATAATGGTGTCACTAGGTAGTGGGACATACCTAGCCAATCAACTGGTACCAACTCACGGGTTAATCTTCTCATATATAACCTAGTATTCCTGTCTATTCACATAAATTCCCTAATATCTGATTTTTAAATTTTAATAGGCTAGTGAAATCAAGAAATAACACTTCAGTAAATCTAATTTTTTTCATTTCCACAATAAAAATAATTGAAGGACTCCAAAAGTTGAAATACTTAAAAATCAAACAGTAAGAAACAAGCAAAATAAAAAATAATCAAACACATAAAAATATTGGAGACATCAAACAATTAGGAGAGTACAATACTAATCTGGATTAGAGCACTTAGACCCATAAAAACCATTTAATTCCCAAAAATTGCCCCTTCATCTCAACAAAATGAAAAATTATATTTCTCCCAACCCCCTTTTAATACCTTTTTTTTCTTGTCTGGAGACACTTTTCTCTACTAACCAACACCACCTCCTACAACACTTCTTGGTCGCCTTTCAACAATAAAAACCCTTCTTCCCAACCAGTGCGTCCAGCAAGCCGTGTAGCCACCACCTTGTCTACCCCCTACCCACTTTGTTAGAGACGCCACACACTATCACCACCAAGCAAAAGTTGACACTTTTGCAATGTCCCATGGCTCTTCCATGTCTCCAGTGCAGTCGTTGGAACCATCTAGAGAGCCGGCGCTACCATCCTCGCGAGCTTCAAGCAGGGCCGGTCCAGAGATTTTTGGGGCCTAGGGCCAACCTAGAAGCTGGGGCTCCTTAATATATACCTATTGGGACATTTACATATACCACTATTATTTTTACCTCGATATGTAGCTATCTAAAAGATGCACATGCTTCTTATAATAGGGGGAAAATCGCATAAGGCAGCTATGCTTACCTTGGCCAACATCAACACATTTGGTGCCTCCATATGCATGTTCTTTTCTATAACATTCTTTTTGTCTTCTGATGAGGGATTAGAACCATGTTTCAAGCCCACTAGATAATGAGGATAGTGGTTGAAATTTTATTAATTATAAAAGATTTGTTGAACAGAGAAATCAACATATTACTTGATATCATCTGCAAACCCGAAACCTTGTTTTGTGGCCACTTTGATCCTCAAGATCTAAGTTGAAATCTTTTGGAGGGAAGGAACCGTCTGAATGCCCTTGATAATGATTACATTTTTATTCTAGAAAGGTTGTAAATCTCAATCGCAAAATCCATAGAGCCCTACAAAGAGAAGATCAAAAAGAAGCGAAAGACTAGGTGGATAAATACGTAGCTGTTAAAGACAAGATCAATTCATGCTCGTGGTTTCACGGATTATGCAGAAGCGAAAACAATCTGCCAATGAGACAATGACCTACAGATGGCTGATGGTTGCACCTCGCGGCCTAGCGGATGCCGGATGGTTGATGGCCCGGTCGCCAGCATGGGCACACGGCTGCGGCGCAACACCAGGGTGCCGTGCGCAACAGCGACAATTAGCCAACGAACAAGAATCCCCAGTGGCCGAGCGATTGGCAGAGAGTCCAAGATGAAACAAACCAGTGAACGTTCAGATATTTGGAGTGATTAACGCGTGTGGCCGTGCGAGTGTCGACGCTTCTCCTATCGCTAGCAGCAATTGGGCCTAGCCCATCTCCAGCCCCTTGTGCTTGGTTTCCTCCTTTTATTTTTTTGCTACCTAATATTTTTGCTAGGCTATACTAACATAAATACCAGATCATGGCCCCACCTCCTGGCCTGGGCCTCGAGCCGTCGCCCCTTCGACGATACACCAGGGTCGGCCTGGCTTCGAGCCATCTCCTTGGCCCATTCTAGCTGGCAAGCCGCCTCACTAGCCATGTCACTGCAGGCTCGAGCTCCTTCAAAACAAAGAATGGAATCCTCACATTCCGTCTTTTCGTTCCGTTGGGCACCACTCGTCCGAATGAGCGAGCGACATGAGAATAAAGACGACGACTACGGTTGCAACAATGGTTGATGGCAAGATCAAATCTCAGGCTTGACGCTTCCCCGTCGATGGGTGAGGTGCCGGTGATGACTTCGTCAACCTTGATGCTTTAACTTCGGTCGTATTTTAAATAGACCTTGTATACGAATTCGTGTATGTTTTTTTAGTATAGGCCCACAGACATCCTGTGCTGGAGTTCGGCCCAACTAAACATGAAGCCCTAAATAGGGCCCACCCCCATCATCCGCCTCCTCGGTCACAGACCCACTCCACTCTCCGCTTCACTCGCCACCCCCAAATACCCAAACCCTCGCCGCCGACCATGGCTGGTCCCCGGCAGCCCCCGTTCACCAACGTGGACCCCGCGACGGAGGCCAATCTGCGGAGCAGGGGCCGTGACCCGTGTGAGGTGGACCGATCCACGGAGGAGCTACTCAGCAACATCAGCACCGAGCTCATCCCCGACCTGCCCGCCTCCGACGGACATCATCTTGAAAGACGCCCACCTCCGCCCCAAGGCGTCAGCTTTTCCCCCACGCCGCCGACTCGGCGGCCATCGTCACCGCCATCTCCACCGTCCTCGAAGCGCACACGGGACCCATCCCCTACGCCCGTCTCACCAGCAGCCACATGAGCGCCTACCAGGCCCAGCTCGCGCGCTGGCTCCAGCTCCTGGCCACCAAGGGCGTCCAGGAGCTCGCCCTCGTCAACCGCCCGTGGCCGCTCGACGTGCCCCTCCGGGCCGTGATCTTTGGCATCGCCAGCATCGGCTGCCTCTACACCGGCCTCTGGAAGTTCCAGGACGTGGCAAGGTTACTACCTCGCACCTCCTTCCACCACCTCCGTGAGCTTGGCATCTGTAGCGTAGTCATGGAGGACGGGGACATCGACTTTGTCGTCGCCGAGAGCCCCATCTTGGAGACCCTTAGACCTCAACATCCATGGATGCAACAAGGGGCTGCGCCTTCGCTTCGTCAGCCAGAGCCTCCGGTGCGTCCAAATTTGCAACTTTGTTCCGGAGGACATCGCCGTGGTGAAGGTTCCTCGCCTCGAGCGGCTCATCCTGGAGGGGTCCCGAGGCAACGCCGGCGGCTTGTGCACCAAGGTCAGGATTGGCGATGCTCCCAAGCTGCACGAGGAATCTTGCAGCCAGGGAACACCATCCTGGTTCCTGGAGATGCGAGACAACATCGTCATGGTGTGTACATCTCCTGTCCGCGGTCTAACAGTTTCTTCAGTTAGCAAAACATCGTCCAATTGTTGGAGGTACAATACTAAATGTGTAATTTTTTTGTTCAATGGGGTTCATTCCAGGCCGGGATAAATGCGAGCCAAGCGCCATGGCCACCAGCGTCAAGTTCCTGAGTCTGAATGTGCGTTTCAGAAGCCACACCCAAGATGGTTATCTCCTTCCTCGGTTGATTTCCCAATTTGGAGGCACTGCACATTATGGTAGTTTTTTTCATTTCATGTTTTGCTTACATTCATACCGGTTTCCAGTATGTCTTATGTGTAGAATGTTTGCGGCAGCAGATCATGTGTTTTCAGCTTCTGATTGATTAATTGCAGATAATGTACTATTATGCAGTTCTCCCAATGTCGATTGCTTTGCTTATTTACCTCTTGTTATAGCGTCTCTCACCATGGTCATATATCATACAACTTGGCAATATTTGTGCTTTTGATGTTGTAAGTGGCATGTGGGGCCCGTTTCTGACTTCAGAATTTACACATGATAAACCAAACACATTGCCACCTACAGTTTTTTGGAGGTCCATGTGGTTTATCATATTACTCTAAACCACGTCACATACTACATAGTGATTTCAGCTGTGAATTTTGCAACTGACATGCAGTGCCAGACTACAGTTTGCAGGTGATCTGTGTGATATTACCACAATGCCATGTTAGTTCTTTGCTACTAGAACCACTAGTAGCAAACGGAGCTTTAAAACCGGTTGGGGGGACCTTTAGTACCGGTTGGTGTTACCAACCGGTACTAAAGGTTTTTTTTTGAAAATTTTGGAAATTTTTTTGATTTTTTTTTCATTTTTTAATTTTTCTGAATTATTTGGTGATTTAGTCTCTAATCACCTTTCTTAACTGCTCAAGTGTGGATCACTCATTCCAAATCATCTAACATCCCGACCGGTCACCCATCCCTCTCACTACTCCAGCCCGAGCACGCTTAACTTTCGGGTTCTATTCTCCTTCATTTCCAAGTCTGCACTTGTTGTTTTCCTGACAATAGTAAGATGTCAATCCTATTAACCCTCAGGAGTTTAGGTTGAGCATTAAGTCACACATTTCACTGTTTGAGTTTGAAACTATTATTCTAAAAAACAGTAATTATTTAGTAACACTAATATTTCTTGAATAAGTTTGACCATAGTTTGACCACAGTTTGACCAGATTTGACCAAAATTCAAAAAATTGAAATAATTATTTAGTAACACTAATATTCTTGAATAATTATGTAGTAACATTAATACTTCTTGAATAAGTAGTTTGACCAGATTTAACCAATTTTTTTAAAAAAAACTAAAATTTGACCATATCTTTTTTTTCCTTTTGGAATTTGAGGATTCTAAAAAATTGCAAACATGCCGTAGGTGGTCTCCATCAGATGCGGATTTTCGTGCTGAATTTTTTGATATATTATACGTTTTTTTCCGACGTCGTATGCAAAAGTTATAGCCGTTTTACATTTTCCCTACACTTTTTGCAAAACATGTCCAAATTTAAGTTTTCAAATTTTCCTAACTAGTAGATGTAGTAATATAACTACCTCTCGACGGATTTTAT
>NW_021274278.1:317214-324575 GCF_002162155.2 Triticum dicoccoides
GGACTATAGGGTAAGACTCTTTAGTGCCGGTTGGTGACACAAACCGGTACTATAGGTTAGACCTTTAGTACCGGTTTGTGTCACAAACCGTCACTAAAGGGGCTCGTGGGGCCCTGGCCTGACGCCAGCCTGCCACCACCCCTTTAGTACCGGTTCGTGGCATGAACCGGTACTAAAGGTTCATTAGGTTCATTATGAACCGGCACTAATGCATAGCCATTCGAACCGGCACTACTGGTCACATTAGTGCCGGTTTTTTTACAAACCGGCACTAATGTGCTTCACGTTTGACCCTTTTTCTACTAGTGAACGTATCATGTCATGAGTTATGTCTGATTAACTAATTACAAGGTTTTTGTCAAGCTTCTATTTATTCTTAGCCATCAGGTCTTCTCTACACATACTACATAGAGACTAAAGTACAAAATCATAATTCTGCGGGTTGCATTGCATGTTAATTTCAGTTAGTTATGACATTTGTTATGAATTCTGGGATTGCAAATTTCTGTCTACAATTTGCTGGAGGGGCCTGTGTAGCATGCCATATATATTGATGCTTACTTCTATGCTGCACCGTATCAGGCATTTATGTCTGATTAACTAATTACAAAGAAGGTGTAATGACTTATATCTGAAAATTCTTCTTGAAGAATATATTTGTAAAAGTGTGCATGTGTTAGGAGAGCTACACTGCAGCTCGAATCTGTAGCTTCAGTTCTTAATTTGTTATGCATGAACTGTAATAATGAGGCAACCTTAGTTGATGTTTTTCTGTACTAATAGGTTACTTGGTACTTTGTTTAGCTCTACACATGGAAATATTGGCATGTCATATCTCCGACATATCAGTGAAATCAAGCTACTGTTTGTTACGCCATAGGGGGTAGCATCTAGGTATGCCTCGTAGTATAATGTACAATATGTGTTTCACGAGTCACGACATAGGCTGGGGCTTCCTTGAGCACAATATCCGCCACCTTCCTCAAATGCTTTCCCAGTTAATATGAGGCACCGCAAACTATTAATTTTCATTATATACTCAGCATGATTCCTAATAGGTGAACTGTTGAGTGATTTAATTGCTTTTTTCTCCTGTAGTCTAAAAATTGTGATTATGAAGCTGGTAGTGCCAGGATGAATCTCAACTTTTGGAAGCTGGTCAAGCCCACTGAAAATGTCAAGTCGTGCATCAAGGTGTTCTCTTACAAAGAATTCCGAGGGGAGCTCGGGGAGGTTGTCTTCCTCAAGTTCTTCTTCCGGAGCGCGAGGGTGCTGAGGACCGTGTCCGTCTCCATGGCTAATCCAAGCTTCATGTCATTCTCAATGGATGAGGCGACTCATAAAGCACAGCAAGCTTCTAACAAGATGGCCAGTAGTTCCTGCGAAATGGTGCTTCTCGGGGGCACAGGTCCTGAAGGAGGCATGCCCTGGAGCTTCAAGACATGTACCGATTACTCTGTTGAGGACCCTTTCTCCGTGGTGCAGATTTGCCACAAAGCTTAATATTCGTGGAGCAATGGAAGTTTTTCGGATGTCAACTGTGAAGCATGTCCGGTATTTGCTTCTTCTGCTACCTGTATCCTGACTTTGGTGGTATTGTAAATTATTATGGGAAGCGTAGAACCCTTTGCTCGGGCCGCATTACATTATATAGAATACATGCCGTGGCTTACAAGGTTTAGATCGATACTAGATCGATCGGTTACAGAAGAAAGATAGGGAGAGGTTGAAACAGAAGAAGAGATATGATATGTTTACAATTTAAACATAGTTCTATCTCTATACAACAACTAATTCTAACACCCCCCTCAATCTAAACCTCATGAAGTTTTGCCAAGGTTGAGATTGTATTTGGACTCATCTAACCTTCTCATGGTGAGTGGTTTTGTGAAGCCATCAGCATGTTGGTCTCTCGTAGGTATGAACCGAATGTCAATTAGCTTTCAAGCTACCCTTTCTCTGACAAAGTGAAAATTAACTTCAATGTGTTTGGTACATGCATGGAAAACAGGATTAGCTGAGAGGTAGGTGGCACCAATGTTATCACATCATAACCTAGCAGCTTGTGGAGTCTTAATCCCAAGCTCATAAAGTAAAGTTTGTATCCACATTACTTCAGCTGTTGCATTTGCCAATGCATTGTACTCCACCTCAGTACTTGACCTTGAAACTGTAGCCTATTTTCTTGCACTCCATGATACAAGGTTTGTTCCCAGAAACACAGCAAAACCACCTGTGGACCTTCTGTCATCAGCACAACCTGCCCAGTCTACATCAGAATATGCAGTAACAAGCATGGATGAAGACCTGGTAATATGAAGCCCAAGTCCCTCTGAAAACTTAAGATACCTCAAAATTCTCTTGACTGCAGTCCAATGAGTAGTTCTAGGTGCATGTAAATATTGACATACTTTGTTCACAGAATAAGAAATATCAAGACGTGTAAGAGTCAAATATTGTAAAGCACCTACAACACTCCTGTAATTTGTTACATCCTCTGGTCCAAGTACTTCTCCACTTTCAACTGTAAGTTTTTCTGAGGTTGAGATTGGTGTACTCACAGGTTTACAATGTTCCAATCCCACTCTCTTGGGAATATCAGTTGTATATTTGTCATGTGTGAGAAGTATGCCATCCTTTACCTGTTTAACCTCTATACCAAGGAAGTAGTGAAGATCACCTAGATCCTTAAGAGCAAACTCCAGTTTCAGATCCTTAAGCAGACAAGTAGTGGCATCTGAGCTTGAACTAGCAACAATTATATCATCAACATAAACAAGCACAAATATGGTGATATTGCCTTTATTGTAAAAGAACAAAGAGGTATCTGCTTTAGATGGTATAAACCCAAGTTGTTGTAACTGCATGCTTAATCTTGAGTACTAAGCTCTAGGAGACTGTTTCAAACCATATAAAGACATAATGTGGTGTGCTTTGGTTCTCATATCCCGGTAGTTGTCGCATGAACACTTCTTCCTCAAGAACACCATGAAGAAACACGTTCTCAACATCTAGCTGTCTTAGATTCCAATCTCTGAAAATAGCAATAGACAACACAAGCCGAATAGTAGCTTCCTTAACAACATGGCTAAAGGTATCTTCATAATCAATACCAAATCTTTGTTTAATCCATTTAGCAACTAATCTAGCCTTGTACCTGTCTATACTTCCATCATATTTTCTCTTGATCTTGTATACCCATTTACAATCTATAACATTATTTCCCTTCCTTGGTGGTACTAAATGCCAAGTTTTGTTTTTCATGAGTGCATTGTATTAGCTATCCATAGCCTCCTTCCACTCTTTATGATTAAGAGCATCGTGCAAATGAGTTGGTTCACCACAACTACTAAGAAAAGCTCGTTTGACCCTGTCGTACCTTACAGTGCCATTGGTATATTCCTTTGCCTTGATAATACCTGACTGAGATCGAGTATGACGACGAGGAGCTACTGGCGAGGTTTGCATAGCAGATCCCGATGTAGCAGTAGCTGTTGGTTGCGCCACAGAAGATCCTGCAGGATCAGTTGCAGCTGAGACAGCTGCAGGTTCCTGATCCAGCTCTCGATCTAAGGAGGATGGCGACCCAGACGCGCCAGACGTCCCGCTGTCGGCTCCTGGGTCAGCCCATGGGCTGGTGGCGCGCGGTGATTCGCCCCCGTCCGCGCCTGGAGAGATGGGCTCAGCGGCAGGCCCCGCTGCGCGAGGGCTGACGGCCACCAGCGCCTCTGAACTAGTGGGCTACACACGGTCGGGCCGGTCGGCCACCCGAGCGCGATTGGCTGCTTGCGGGCGACCGTGATCATCCTCGGGTCGCGCGTCGATGGAGACAGCCGAGCTGGCGCGGGGATCTGCCTCGGATCGAACACCGCTGCCACCTGAATCTATGTGGGATCCGGCGCCTCTTCTGTCTTTTTCTGCACACATAAAATCATGAACTGAATCTGCGCAAATATCTCTAGAATCCAAATTTTCTATGGAATTCTTCACAGGATCAGCTTGATATAATTCACCCCTGTGATCTGGAAGAAGTGCTATTTCAGCACGGAGGAGAGCTCCCGCATTTGGGTGAAGTTTGGCAAATGGAAAAAGAGTTTCATCAAAGACAACGTCTTGAGAGATATAGATACGGCCAGTCGCAATCTCTAAGCATTTGTACCCTTTGTGAAGATTACTATAGCCATGAAAAACACATTCAGTAGATCGAAACTCGAGCTTGTGGCGATTATGTGGACGTAAATTTGGGTAGCAAGCACACCCAATTTTTTAAGAGAATTGTAATCATGCGTTTGGTTATATAATCGCTCTAATGGAGTAGAATTTCCAATGACCTTACTAGGAAGGCGATTGATAAGATAAGTTGTTGCAATGAATGCTTCATTCCAATATTTGAGAGGCATCAAGACATGTGCAAGTAGGGAAAGGCCAACTTCAACAATGTGGCGATGTTTTCTCTCGGTAGAGCCGTTTTGCTAGTGAGCATGAGGACAAGAGACATGATGTTCAATGCCTATGCTAAAGAAGAAAGAGTTGAGCTTCTCATACTCCCCTCCCCAGTCACTCTGGACTGCTAGAATTTTCCTGTTAAAATGCCTTTCAACAAGTTTTTGGAATTCTTGAAACACAGAAAAACTTTAGATTTGTGTTTTAACAAGTAAATCCAAGTAAACTTGCTATAATCATCAATGAAACTGACATAATATTTTTTTCTTCCAAAGGAATCTCTAGCATGACCCCATACATCACAGAAAATAAGCTCTAAAGGAGCATGAGACACGTTGTTTGACCTAGGACAAGGGAGTTGATGACTCTTAGCACACTCACATGCTTCACAAATAGACTCACTGGATTGACTATGTGACAATGGCAAATTGTCTTTATTAACTACTTGCTTGACTATGATTGATGATAGGTGTCCTAATCTTTGATGCCACCGTGCCAAAGAGGGCTTGATGACAGAATAAGCACGGCGACGCTTGTGGTTGAAAACTTCGAATGAGATGGGGTAGAGCCCTCCAATGAATCTACCGTGATGAAGAAGTTCCCTCGTTGCCCGGTCCTTTATAAAAAAAGTAACGAGGCTGAGTTTCAAAGAAAACATTATTATTGGTGCTTAGACGAGACATAGATGCAAGGTTTTTATCTGCTTGTGGAACATGGACGACATCATTTAAGACAAGATCACGTTTAAGGGTAGGGGAATTAATAAAACCTTGACCGATGTGTCGAATATCCATACCTCCACCACTTGCAGTATGAATCTGATAATTGCCAAGGTATTTCTCCCGGAGAGCGGGTTGCTCTAGTTCACCAGTAACGTGGCCGGTTGCACCAGAGTCAACGTACCACACACCATCGCCCCTTGCTCGCGCATAGCTGCAGCAACAAGACGGCAGTCGGGGACAATATCTTCATCATACCGGTGCCAGCAATCCATGACTTCATGGCCTGCCTTTTTGCAGAGTTGACACTGAGGACGCCCCCGGGAGGAGGACGGGCGACGGCTAGAGTTGTTGTTGAAGCCGCCGCTTGAGGGTTTGTTGGTGTAGTTGCTGGAAGTGTTGTAGCCATCGCCGCCAGAGCTGTTGTAGCCGCCATCTCCCTGGAAGTTGCCACGCCCGCGCCCAGCGGTGCGAGACTGCCCCTGGTGACCGTGCCCACGGCCGCGACCACGAGATACAATGTTGGCAGAAGATTGGTGGAGGTTGGTGCGGTGAAGATGGCTGAGGCGGGCATCAAAAATTAGGAACTGGCTGTAGAGCTCCTAAACCGTGGTTGGTTCCACCCGAGCAGTGAGCACCGAGACGACATGGTTGTACTCCATATCTAGCTAGGCTTGAATTTTGGAGACGATCTCCGGATCGGAGAGCACAGCGGCAGTATATGCAACTTCATCTGTGAGACTTTTAATTTTGCCAAGGTACTCGGTCATGGTCATATTACCTTTCTGAAGATCGGTCAGCTCGATGCGGGTCTTGATAGCTTGAGCTTGACTCTAAGCAGCAAACATGGCGTGAATTGCACGCCAAACTTTGGCCGACGTCTGTAACGTGGCGACCTGTGCAAGGATATCGCGGGAAAGAGAGCCCATAAAAAATCCCTGAAGTTGCTGCTGTTGTGCATACCAGAGGGTCCTTGCAAAGTTGGCGACTTGCTCTTTTTTGCCATCCTTGGTGATGGTGAGGGTGGGTGGCGGTGCCGGGATCTTCTCGTCAAGGTGATGCTCCATCTGTGCTCCTTTGATCTGCGGTAGCACGACGGCCTTCCAGGGAAGAAAGTTCCCCCTTGTCAGCTTCTCCTGCGGTGGTGGTCCAAGTGATGCGGTGGTGGTGGTGGAAGAGGAGGCGAAGGTGGAGGAGGAGGTGGTGGAAAGTGCACCCATGGTGCTGGGCATCATGGTGGCGGAGGTGGTAGACATACTCTCGATGGAGGAAGGTAGCTAGATGTGTTCTTGTTGAGGAAGAGGCTCTGTTACCATGTAAATTATTGTGGGAAGCGTAGAACCCTTTGCTCGGGCCGCATTACATTATATAGGATACATGCCGTGGCTTACAAGGTTTA
Organism: Triticum dicoccoides; assembly: GCF_002162155.2. Lineage (NCBI taxonomy): Eukaryota > Viridiplantae > Streptophyta > Magnoliopsida > Poales > Poaceae > Triticum > Triticum dicoccoides. Next base: position 323,776 of record NW_021274278.1, read on the forward strand.
GATCGATACAAGATTGATCGGTTACAGAAGAAAGATCGGGAGAGGTTGAAACAAAAGAAGAGATAGAATAGGTTTACAATTTAAACAGAGTTCTATCTCTATACAACAACTAATTCTAACAGGTATTACTCCTATATTTCAGACTTTGTGTTAAATTCGTGGTCCAATGTTTGGTGGGAAAATCAGAAATACTATGCACTGACGATAGTTTGCTTGCTGTGTAACCTGTATCATCAGTGTCCCACAGTATATGCTGCTTGCAACATTTTGAGTGCAGCATCAACATGTTTCAGCTGCCTTTTGTGCATCCTGGTGTCCTGCTTGTCATGTAGATCAATTATCAACAAAACATTCCAATTGTCTTTAGGCATACATTGTTATGATCAGATATATGCCTTTGAACTTCATCGCAAAATATCTTTGATCAATATGGCTTAAAACACGAGGAGGTACCATGTCATTTTAGACATTTTGCCTGCATATCTCATTGAGCTTGTCAATCTAATTAGATTATAGCAGTTCTTACATCTTTTATAGTTCGATTAGAAAATTTCTTTGATCTATGATTTTACATTGCATTGTTTCTTATAAATATATTGTTACCTATGGCAAAGAAGAAGCGGACCGATGTGATGTGTAATTTTATTTTGGCCTTAAGGATCCATTACTTTGCATATGAATCCTTTAGTTGTGTGCATATATGCTTTGCTAGCAGGACTAGACTGAATCAGATGATCTTATTTTGCTCCTTCCTATCTCCAACAACTAGATTAATGCTCGATTTTACAACAAAAGTAACC
>NW_021274278.1:324805-329150 GCF_002162155.2 Triticum dicoccoides
ATTTTTTTTCTTGGTTCGATAAATACTTGGCTGCAAAATTTGCAATATTCTTGCCTGGCTCCCTCCTTCGGACATAGCCTCTTTGGCCTTCTGCCTTATGCATCCATATAGAACATTCCTCTTGTGCTCCTCCCGCCCATCACCTCTCCGCATCTTCCCTTCTCATCTCGACCCGCATCCAGGCCGATCCCCATGCTCTCCCAAAGCGCTTCCACCTAACCCTAGCCTCTAGCCGCGACCGCCCCGGGCCGCGGCCGCCGCCATCTGCCGCCTCCGCTGCCGCCGCCGCTACCCCCTCCCGCCGTGCCACCGCACCCTCTCCCCGTAGCCGCGCCGTCCCTCAACCAGCCACCGCGCCACCTCTTCTGCCGCACCGCCGCCAACCCTTCCCAACCCTAGCCGCCGCTACTCCTCTAGCCACCGCCGCTCCTCCTCCTCACCGCGCCGCCACGTCTTCTAACGCCTTCACCTACTCCAACCCTTTCGCCGAGCCGGACCCTGCCAACATTCGCGACATCAACATCCATGAACGCGCCCCGTTTGTCCTCGATGCCACTGACTCCATGTACTTCGCGTGGAAGACGTACTTTTCGCTCCTCTATTGTGAGAACAATCTCGTGGATCATGTTGACGGCAACATCGACTCCCATGCTTTGGTGGGCGACTCCGAGTGGACCGCGATCGACGCTACGCTCATCAGGTGGTTCTTCACCACCATCTCCAAGGACCTGTTTCACACGGTCGTGAGCGATGGTGATGACGCCCACGCCGTGTGGGTCAAGCTCAGCGGACTCTTCAACTGTAACACCCCAAAAATTTAACCAGGTTTTAGTCATTAAAATTTTGCCAAGAGTTTAAATTTTTTGCATGCAAGTATATCTCTGTTGATTTCAAAACTTTTCTTTTAATATTAAGAAATTTTTCCCAAGTGGATCCTTCCAAAATATATTGGACTTATTTTCCCTCTCATTTAAAAAAACATCTCTCAATCAGGAGATTTATTTATAAAATTATTTCACCCTGAGCTTTATTCATTAAATGACTTGTTTTAAAATTTGGAGCTCTTTTTGAACTACAACCATTTGATATATTTAACTAAAAATTTCACCAAGGTTTGGAGATATCATGTGATGTCTCTAAATCACTTTTGTGCAATAATATATTTCATTCATTGGATATTTTGAGTTCTACACCAAGTTTTCAAATCTGGTCCAGTGGGCAATTTTACACTACAACCTATTTAAATATTTATTTAAAACTTCTACCAAAATTAGGGGAGGTCAGTAGGAGCATATTATTCCACTTTGTGCAAAAACTATTTATGTTCTTTGAAAAAATTGAGTGAATCATCCTCTTTTTCATTCTGGTCCAGCCTTGTGATTTCTACTGCAACCCTATTTAATGTTGCTCCAAGGATCTTGTGTTTTCTCCTACTTGTAGACAGCCCTACCAAACCCCTAAATCCAGGAGCATGCACCCATTGGATTAATTTTGGTTCATGAAATAATGTCATTTATTTCCTGTCCAGAATTGTAGTTTTGCAAAACTTGCACTAACAAGTTTGTGCTTTTCACAAACTAACCTCACCACTCTCTCTTGCATCTAAGGAGACCCTGATCTGGAGGATTTGGCCACCCCAAGAAGAGCCTAGGTGCCTGTGGCATTTTGTCAAACACCTGGAGAGCATAGCCAGATTTGGCATGGATTCAAGTTTACACTATGAACTTGGTCAGCTGACCTAACAACAATGCCCATTCACCCTCTATCTAACCCTAACCTAGCCCTGTTTCTTCCCAGCCTCAACCGCGACCTCTAGCATGCTCTGGCATTATGTCGAGCACGTCCCATGCACGCCCGGAGTGCGAGCAGAGCGTGCGTTTGGCACGCGTTTTGCACGTGCCGCGCCCGAGCCGACGCGTCGCGCCCCTGGCCTTGCCTCCACTGCAGAGCCACGCCATGCACGTCCCTCCTCACCGCAACACGCCAAGCCGCCCCTCGCCACGTCCCCGACATGCCAGGAGCTAGCCGCCACGGCCGCCGACAGCCCCTGCTCCGTTCAGCGCCGCCCAAGCCTCTTCCGCTCGCCACCTGGCCCCTGGAACAGCGCGAGCTCATCCACGAGTGTGTCCGCTAGCGCTCGTCGCTGCCACGATGCCCTAGCTACAGAATGGCGGTCGCCGGCGACCTTATCCGCAGCCGCCGCGGAACCGCCTTGCCACGCTATAAAAAGGAGGCCCCGAGCTTCCCCGAGCACGCAGGCAACCTCATGCCACCCCTATGGCGCTCCCCTACCTCACATTCGACCCGGGGAGGCCTCCTTCGTCATCTCCGGCAACTCCTGCCGCCGCCACCGCCCCGGCCAATCCGGCACCTCCAGTACTTCCCCCTCTCCACTCTCTTCACCAAAAGTCCTCTCTTCCTCCCGTGAACAGATCCCCCTACTCAATTTGGTTCGGGAGCCATCGCCGCCACAAAACCACTTCGCCACCGAAGCCTCCTCCGTCGCGAAGCTCGCCGCCGGCAGCTCCCTCCGCCCCTACCTACCTGTCGACCACAGGGATGACCGCCCTGGAGTGGCGGATCCATCCCCGCCCTTGGGGCCCCGCGAGGAGCCGCCAGTCACCGGCGACGATCGCCGGAGCTCCGCCTCCGCTCGGGACAGAGGAAGGAGAGGGAGAAAGACTAGTCAAACCTGACTAGTGGGCCCCGTGGACCCACTGTCAGTGACCCACTCCGCCGCCACACGTGTTAAGTGATAGCGTAAAACCCCAAGTACGTAACCCCTACTTAGGAAGCATATTCGTGGCTGAAACGTTTTCTTTTGTTTTATTTTTAAAAACAGAATTTGACCAAAACTTTGACTGGTTATATCTTTTTAAATACAACTCCAAATGAAATGATTCTTTTTCCTACCTCTCTCAAATTTCACCTAGTTTATTTTAAGATTTATTTGAAAAAATTTCAGAACAACTTTTGGTGCTGTTTTTATTTTGTGTGTTAATTCTTTTATATTGCTAAAATAGGATTTTTGAAGAGAGGAGAAATGTTTCAAGTTTTGGAGTGCACCCTGCCTATCCACACATTGAAGGCAAGCATTCTGAACCCCGGCATAATATTTTTGTGTGTTCGATGACACGTTCGTAACATCACCTCACTTTGGAGAAACTTGTTATTTCATGTGATATGATCATATGCATGGGTGCATGTTATTGATTTCCATGCTGTTGGAAATGGACACACTTGTGATGATAATCACCCTCATGTGCCTTGCATGCATACCGGCAGGAACCCGGGAAAACCTCTGCCTTGGGTAGGCATGAGTTTGTCGCCGGTCTCCGTCGGGACGGTTATGTCTGGTATGGCATGGCAAGGTGATATGAGCGGTGACTCTGTTGGTTGAAATATATTTGTCATGCTAATCATGCAGGGAATACTTAAACCTCCTGAGTCGACCGTAGATCGAGTCTTGTGCCAGTAACCCCCATACTTGTTTCGTACTACCACTCGTCTCTACAGCAAGTAGAGTACGGTTCAGTAAGTTGTCAACCTCTTTCTAGCACACACCGTACAGAGAGGCCATGGTGGAAGATAACGGTTGTAGCTGGTAGGCAGGCCACCTGGTCCGGGGGCATGGGTGTTTCCGGTTGGGACCGAGAGGGGAGGCCACCCCTTAGAGCGCGTGATATAAATTTGATCCCATGCTACGCGAGGTTGTAGCCTCCCCACTTAGAGTTTGCTTAACATGTGTCGTGGGTGATTCCAGACACGTGTGAGATAAGCTGGTGTGTGCAAGTTAGGTGTGTTTTCAACAAAAAGACCGTAGACGGAATTAGTCCCGATGGACTAAAGAAATCCGTTACTCGTGGGTAAAGAGTACACCCTCTGCAGAGATTAAACCTATTCGAATAGCCGTGTCCATGGTTAAGGATTACAGTCTGGGATGGGTCAAGTGTCGGTCTTAGTGTCGGTCTTCGGAGGTGAAACTGTTAACCAGAACTGGAACTACTACCTGTGACTTGTGATAATTATGATTATTATTATTGTTGGCCAACCCGTGATATTATTGTTATTATCGAGTATCTCTGGGATGGTTCTACCTCTGGGATATTCACTATGATTGTTTATTTTAAAGCCCTTTGTGTGGTGTCTCTCAGACGCCCGACCGTGGCATTTCTTTTAAAGCCTTTTGTGTGGTGCTCAGACACCTGACTGTGGCATTTCTTTTAAAGCCCTTTATGTGGTGTCGCTCAGACGCCCGACTGTGGCATTTCTTTTAAAGCCCTTTATGTGGTGTCGCTCAGACGCCCGACTGTGCCATTTCTTTTAAAGCCCTTTATGTGGTGTC
>NW_021274278.1:329160-333918 GCF_002162155.2 Triticum dicoccoides
CCCTTTGTGTGGTGTCGCTCAGACGCCCGACCGTGGCATTTCTTTTAAAGCCCTTTATGTGGTGTCGCTCAGACGCCCGACTGTGGCATTTCTTTTAAAGCCCTTTATGTGGTGTCGCTCAGACGCCCGACTGTGGCATTTCTTTTAAAGCCCTTTATGTGGTGTCGCTAAGACGCCCGACTGTGGCTTTGCTTGTTATTTATTTCATAAATTTTAATACTACGATGTTATTGCAATTTTATAAATAACTTGCTTGCACGCATCAGAGATTTATTTATCTTTTGTGACTGACGTCATGAGCATAAAATATTTTTAGCACATCATTGTTATATTATACCTATGTTCATAATGTTTGCGAGTACATTCAAAGTACTCACTGGCTTGTCCCTGGCTATTGTCTTGGCCAGATTTTCTTGCACGAAGAGGAGCGACGCGATGACAGCCCTGGAACCTAAGTAATGGAGATAGTAGCCTCGCGAAGATAGGAGTTAACCTGGTCAGCTGTTCCCGTGGGAAATGGAGTCCCATAGACACTGATGTTTCACAACCCGCTTCCGCCATCAACCACTAGAAACCATTTGTTGCACTCACAGGCCAGAATGGCCTTGTACTACATATTTTGTTTTCTGCTTGGAATTTCTGTATCAAGTTGGAGCCTCATCAGCTAACAGTAATCCTGGGGCTGATGAGCACGACGGTCTTTTCTAGAAATTTATTACCCGGAAAACCGGACGTGACATCAACGACAACAAGCTTCAGTGTCGCGTTTTTTTGCAGTAGGAATTTTTTGACTGTCATCAGGATGAACAGTCCATCGGTGACTACTGCCGCCGCTTGAAGACGTTGGCGGATGAACTTCGCGACATCGGCGCCAAGGTTGATGACGACCTCCTCCTCAGCATGCTCACCACCGGTCTCAACGAGGACTTCGGCAACGCCGTCTCCAACCTCACCTTGATGCTGGAGTCCTCCTTCCCCAAGTTTGTGGCATACTTGTGGTTGGAGGAGCGCCGGATGAAGGGGGTCAAGAAGCGTGTGCAGCACCACGCCCTCGCCGCCGGCACCCCCCGCGGCGCCCCGCCGCAAGCCGCCCCGTCCGCTCCGCGGCAACAGCCGCCGCCCCGGGATTTTCCCCCCTCCTGCCCGCGCCCCCGTTCCTCCCGCTGCCCCCAGTAGCAGCCGTGGGGTGGCGGGCGGCGCGGCAACCGTCGCAGGGGCGGCCAAAATCAGCAACAACTTGCGCACATGGGGCCCCTCGTCAGTAGTAGCTGGCCACCCCATCGTGGACTTATGACACCAATCTGTAGACGGTGTCGTTCATGCATACTCGATGCCGGTCCCTTGGGCTCTTGCCCTAGGCATCCTTGGGCCCCGTCCGGCGAGCCACCAGGCGAACTTCGCCACTCCCAGCACCGCACCCTACCCGGCATCGTCGGCCACGGGAGGCTATGGCGCCGCCCCCGGGCCAGCTTACTGCGCCGCCCCCGTGCCTGCCTCTGGCGGGTTCTACCCGACCCAGGTCCCACCGCCGTGGGATCCAGCCCTCCTCGCCGCCCTGCATTCGGCTCCGTCACCGAGTAACTATGGTGGCAGTGGTGACTGATACATGGACTTGGGCGCCACTGCTCACATGACTGCTCATCCCAGTAACCTCACGTCTTCCACTCTCATTCATACTCCCACTCGCATCACCGTTGGTAACGATTCCTCTCTACCCATTACACATGTCGGTCATATGTCGTTTCCTTCCACCTCTACTCCTATTAACATGTCTATTGTTCTCGCCTCTCCTGACTTAGTAACCAACCTTGTCTCTGTTCGTCGCCTTGCTCGTGAGAACCCTATTACTGTTGAATTTGACGATGTTGGCTTTTCTGTGAAGGACGCCTGTACACGGATGGTACTCCACCAATGTGACAGCCTGGACGAGCTCTACCCAGTGCATCCTTCCGCCGCCACGACCACCCGTCCAGCCGCCCTCACCACTAGTGTCGATCTTTGGCACGCCTGCCTCGGTCATCCCAACTCCACAAGTTTGCGTCAGATTCTGCAGAGTTTTTCATTCTCATGTAATAAGGTTGACGACCACACCTGTGAGGCATGCCATCTAGGCAAGCACGTTAGTCTTCCCTTTAACGAGTCTACAAACATTTCCACTTTTCCGTTTCAGTTATTGCATAGTGATGTTTGGACGTCCCGGTTGCAAACAACATGGGTTATCTATACTATTTGGTGATATTGGATGTTTTCCCCATTATGTGTGGACATTTCCTCTCTGTCGCAAGTCCGATGCTCTTGCTACACTCACTGCTTTTTACTCATATATCACCACACAGTTTGGTCGTCCTATTCTTGCCTTGCAAACTAAAAACGGAGAAGAGTTTGACAATATTGCCATTCGCAATCTCCTTGCGACTCACGACACCATTTTTCAGCTCACTTGCCCCTACACGTCACAGCAGAATGGTCGCGCCGAGCATGTCATCCGCACTATTAATGACCATGTCCGCATGTTGCTTTTCCACTCCAACATGCCTCCTCAGTTCTGGCCAGACGGTCTTGCAACCGCCAACCTTCTCACAAACATCCGCCCGTGTCGTCCTCGCTGGAACTATACTCCTCACGAGCTCCTCTTCGGTGCGGCTCCATCTTATGATGGTCTTCGCATTTTCGGGTGTCTCCGTTATCCTAGCACCGCGCCCACCACCCCTCACAAACTCACTACCCGGTCAGTTCCTTGCATCTTTCTCGGTTATCCTCCCAACACCAAAGGTTATTGGTGCTATGATCCAGTGTCCCACTACGTATTTACTTCGCGACACATGTACTTTGATGAGCCGGTGTTCCCATTTCAGCAGGTACAATCCTCCTCGGCGTCTCCCACAGTGCGGCTCGCCCCTGCCACCACCTATGGTGAGCCGCCACCATGCCGCGCCGAGCACTGGGCCCGGCCCTGCCCACGCTTCCGGCGCCGGCCGCCCCCTCCCGCGGCGCTTCGGGTGTGGCTGCCCCCTCGGGCGCCCCCGCAGTCGCGGCCTTTGGCGCCCCCTCGGGCGTCCCCGCCCCCGAGGCCAACTAGGGTGCCCCCGCCGCCACGGGCCCTTCGGCCGCCCCCGTCGCCACGGCCTCTGGCGCCGCTGCGGGTGGCCCCTCCAAGTCCTCAGAGACCGGCTTGACCTCCTACTCGCCGGTCCCCCTCTCATCTCTGCCGACTGCAGTCGTACCTCTCACCGGTGTGGTTACTCGAGCTCGGACTGGGACGTTTCATCCTAGCATGCGTAATACCTCAAACGAGTACCACGGACCCGTCTCCGCTCCCCACCTCCGCCCGCGCAACCCTTTGGGATCTGAACTGGCTTGCTGCGACACATGAAGAGTTCGATGCCCTGTAGCGCAACAGTACGTGGGAGCTTGTCCCGCGGCCTCCCCGTGCCAATGTTATCATTGACAAGTGGATTTTCCGCCACAAGACTCATCCTGATGGTTATCTTGAGTGCTACAAGGCGCGATGGGTGGTGCGCGGTTTCCGCCAGCGCGTCAGCGTGGACTTCACGGTCACCTTCGCCCCGGTTGTCAAACCGGGCACAATTCACGCTGTTCTCCAGCTTGATGTCTCTAGCGCCTGGCCAGTTCACCAACTCAACGTGGCCAATGCTTTCTTGCATGGCCATCTCGACGAGCAGGTGTTTTGTAAGTAGCCCACTGGTTTCGTCGACACTGACTATCCGGACCACGTGTGCTTGCTCTCTCGTTCTCTTTACGGGTTGAAGCAGGCGCCTCAGGCCTGGTACCAGCGGATCTCGGCCTTCCTTCGGTAGTAGGGGTTTCGGTCCACACAGTCCGATGCCTCCCTGTTTGTTTTTCACTAGGGCGCCGCCACCGCTTACCTTTTCTTGTACGTCGACGGCATCATCCTGATTGCGTCCTTACCAGCGCTACTTCAGCAGATCACAGCTCGCCTCGGCACCAAGTTCGTTCTCAAGGACTTGGGGGCTCTCCACTACTTCCTCGGCATCGAGGTTATCTGCCGTGCCACTGGCTTCTTCCTGCATCAGCAGAAGTATGCCTACGAGCTTCTGGAGTGATCTGACATGCTTAACTGCAAGCTTGCTTCCACACCTGTTGACACGAAGGCTAAGGTGTCCGCCGTCGAGGGCTCTCCGGCGTCCGAAGCTCCCTTTTACCGCTCCATCGTCAGTGCTCTTCAGTACCTCACACTGACGCATCCGGATATCCAGTATGCTGTCCAGCAGGTGTGTCTCCACATGCATGCCCCTCGTGACACTCATTGGGCTCTGGTGAAACGTATTCTCCGGCATATACGTGGCACCACGGCTATGGGTGTCACCCTGACGGCACCACCCGACACCAGCCTCGTCTCCTACTCTGACGCCGACTGGCTGGGTGTCCCGACACTCGGCGCTCCACTTCCGGCTACTACGTCTACCTCAGACCCTCTCTGGTTTCGTGGTCGTCTAAACGACAACCCACGGTCTCACGATCAAGTGCCAAGGCCGAGTACAGGGCAGTGGCCAATGCCGTCGCGGCGTGCTCCTGGCTATGACAACTTCTTCAGGCCACGCTTGTCTACTGTGACAACGTCTCCGCGTTCTACCTCGCTGCCAACCCTGTACATCATCGCCGGACGAAGCATATTGAGCTCGACATTGACTTCGTTCGGGAGCATGTCGCACATGGTCGTGTTCGAGTTTTGCATGTGCCCACCGATCAGCAGTTCGCCGATGTTATGACGAAGGG
>NW_021274278.1:334420-341854 GCF_002162155.2 Triticum dicoccoides
GAGGTGTTGAACATGTGTACACGTATGTAGGACCAGATTTTGTATGTCGTACCTGTAGCTCTCGCTCTATATTTACTTTTATCTTGAGAGACAAGACACCGGTCGCATGATACGTCTCCAACGTATCTATAATATTTGATTGCTCCATGCTATATTATCTACTGTTTTGGACATTATTGGGCTTTATTATCCACTTTTATATTATTTTTGGGACTAACCTATTAACCGGAGGCCCAACCCAGAATTGCTGTTTTCTTGCCTGTTTTAGGGTTTCGAAGAAAAGGAATATCAAATGGAGTCCAAACGGAATGAAACCTTCGGGAACGTGATTTTCTCATCGAATACAACTCAGGAGACTTGGACCCTACGTCAAGGCACGTAATAGGAGGCCACGAGGTAGGGGGGCGCTCCCTACCCTACCAGGTGCGCCCTCACCCTCGTGGGCCCCCTGTTGCTCCACCAACGTACTTCTTCCTCCTATATATATCCACGTACCCCCAAACGATCATATATGGAGCCAAAACCCTAATTCCACCGCCGTAACTTTCTGTATCCACGAGATCCCATCTTGGGGCCTGTTCCGGAGCTCCACCGAAGGGGGCATCGATCACGGAGGGCTTCTACATCAACACCATAGCCTCTCCGATGAAGTGTGAGTAGTTTACTTCAGACCTGCGGGTCCATAGTTAGTATCTAGATGGCTTCTTCTCTCTTTTTAGATCTCAATACAATGTTCTCCCCCTCTCTTGTGGAGATCTATTCGATGTAATCTTCTTTTTGTGGTGTGTTTGTTGAGATCGATGAATTGTGGGTTTATGATCAAGTCTATCTATGAATAATATTTGAATCTTCTCTGAATTCTTTTATGTATGATTGGTTATCTTTGCAAGTCTCTTCGAATTATCAGTTTGCTTTGGCCTACTAGATTGATCTTTCTTGCAATGGCATAAGTGCTTAGCTTTGGGTTCAATCTTGCGGTGTCCTTTCCCGGTGACAGTAAGGGCAGCAAGGCACATATTGTATTGTTGCCATCGAGGATAATAAGATGGGCTTTTCTTCATATTGCATGAGTCTATCCCTGTACATAATGCCATCTTGCTTAAGGCGTTACTCTGTTTTTTACTTAATACTCTAGATGCATGCTGGATAGCGGTCGATGAGTGCAGTAATAGTAGTAGATGCTGGCAGGAGTCGGTCTACTTGTCTCAGACGTGATGCCTATATACATGATCATACCTAGATATACTCATAACTATGCTCAATTCTGTCAATTGCTCAACAGTAATTTGTTCACCCACCGTAGAATACTTATGCTCTCGAGAGAAGCCACTAGTGAAACCTATGGCCCCCGGGTCTATCTTTATCATATCAATCTCCTCCTACTTAGTTATTTACTTTTCCTTTATTTTACTTTGCATCTTTATCATAAAAATACAAAAAATAGTATCTTATCATATCTATCAGATCTCACTCTCGTAAGTGGCCCTATAGGGATTGACAACCCCTATTTGCGTTAGTTGCGAGGATTTATTTGTTTTGTGCAGGTGCGAGGGACTCGCACGTAGCCTCCTACTGGATTGATACCTTGGTTCTCAAAAACCGAGGGAAATACTTACGCTACTTTTTTGCATCATCCCTTCCTCTTCGAGGAAAACTAATGCAGTGCTAAAAGCGGTAGCAAGAAGGATTTTTGGCGCCGTTGTCGGGGAGGTCTATGCAAAAGTCAACATACCAAGTACCCATCACATACCCTTATCTCCCGCATTACATTATTTGCCATTTGCCTCTCGTTTTCCGCTCCCCCACTTCACCCTTGCCGTTTTATTTGCCCTCTCTCTCTATCCTCCCTCTATTAGCCTCTTTTTGCACGCTTGCTTTTTGTTTGCTTGTGTGTTAGTTTGCTTGCTTGTCACGATGCCTCAAGATAATACTAAATTGTGTGACTTCACCAACACCAACAACAATGATTTTATTAGCACTCCGATTGCTCTTCTTACCGATGCTGAATCTTGTGAAATTAATGCTGCTTTGATGAATCTTGTTATGAAAGATCCGTTCTCCGGCCTTCCTAGTGAAGATGCCGCTACCATCTAAATAGCTTCGTTGATTTGTGTGACATGCAAAACAAGAAAGATGTGGATAATGATATTGTTAAATTGAAGCTATTTCCTTTTTCGCTTAGAGATCGTGCTAAAGCTTGGTTTTCGTCTTTGCCTAAAAATAGTATTGATTCATGCAACAAGTGCAAAGATGCTTTTATCTCTAAGTATTTTCCTGCTGCTAAGATCATCTCTCTTACAAACGATATTATGAATTTTAAGCAACTTGATCATGAACATGTTGCACAAGCTTGGGAGAGAATGAAATTAATGATACGTAATTGCCCTACTCATGGTTTAAATTTATGGATGAATATACAAAATTTTTATGCCGGATTGAATTTTGCTTCTAGAAATCTTTTAGATTCGGCCATGGGAGGCACTTTTATGGAAAACACTTTAGGAGAAGCTACTAAACTCCTAGATAATATTATGGTTAATTATTCTCAATGGCATACTGAAAGATCTACTAATAAAAAGGTGCATGCGATAGAAGAAATTAATGTTTTGAGTGGAAAGATGGATGAACTTATGAAATTATTTGCTAATAAGAGTGTTTCTTCTGATCCTAATGATATGCCCTTGTCTACTTTGATTGAGAATAATAATGAATCTATGGATGTGAATTTTGTTGGTAGGAACAATTTTGGTAATACGCTTATAGAGGAAATTTCAACCCTAGGCCTTATCCTAGTAATCCCACTAATAATTATGGTAATTCCTACAAAATTCTTATGGAAATTATAATAAGATGCCCTCTAATTTTGAATCTAATATTAAAGAATTTATTACTTCGCAAAAGAATTTTAATGCTATGATTGAAGAAAAATTGCTTAAGATTGATGATTTGGCTAGGAACATTGATAGAATTTCTCTTGATGTTGATTCTTTGAAACTTAGATCTATTCCACCTAAGCATGATATCAATTAGTCTCTCAAAGCCATGGGAATTTCCATTTATGAGTGCAAAGAAAGAACCGCTAGGATGCGTGCTAAGAAAGATGCCTTTATAAAAGCGTGTTCTTCTAGTTCCTATGAAAATAATGATAAAGATCTAAAAGTTATTGATGTGTACCCTATTAAATCTTTGTTTTGCAATATGAATCTTGATAATGATGGGACTGAATATGATCCACCTTTACCTAGAATGTGTTCCAAGAATTCAAAATTTGTTGATCTTGATGCTAAATTTGATAAAAGTGGGATTGAAGGAATTAAAACCCTAGATGTTGCTAAACCCACTATTATGGATTTCAAGGAATTTAACTATGAAAATTGCTCTTTGATTGATTGTATTTCCTTGTTGCAATCCGTGCTAAATTCTCCTCTCGCTTATAGTCAAAATAAAGCGTTTACTAAACATATCGTTGATGCCTTGATGCAATCTGATGAAGAAAAACTTGAATTGGAAGTTTCTATCCCTAGAAAACTTTATGTTGAGTGGGAACCAACTATTAAAATTAAAATTGAAGATCATGAATGCTATGCTTTATGTGATCTGGGTGCTAGTGTTTCCACGATTCCAAAGACTTTGTGTGATTTGTTAGGTTTCCGTGATTTTGGTGATTGCTCTCTAAACTTGCACCTTGCGGATTCCACTATTAAGAAACCTATGGGAAGAATTAATGATATTATTATTGTTGCAAATAGGAATTATGTGCCCGTAGATTTTATCGTTCTTGAGATAGATTGCAATCCTTCATGTCCTATTATTCTTGGTAGACCTTTCCTTAGAACGATTGGTGCAATTATTGATATGAAGGAAGAAAATATTAGATTCCAATTTCCATTAAGGAAAGGCATGGAACACTTTCCTAGAATGAAAATTAAATTACCTTATGAATCTATTATGAGAGCCACTTATGGATTGCCTACCAAAGATGGCAATACCTAGATCTATTCTTGCTTGTTATGCCTAGCTAGGGGCGTTAACCGATAGCGCTTGTTGGGAGCCAACCCAATTTTATGTTTATTCCTTGATTTTTTCTCCTGTTTATTAATAAATAAATTATCTATCCTCTGTTTTGGTTGTGTTTTTTGTGTTTAATTAGTGTTTGTGCTAAGTAGAACCGTTGGGAAGACTTGGGGAAAGTCTTGTTGAACTTGCTGTAAAAAACAGAAACTTTAGCGCTCACGAGAACTGCTTTCATTTTTATGTGGAAAGTTATATTTAGTTAATTATTTTTTCAGATGATTAATAGATAAATTCCTCACGTCCAGCAATTTATTTTAGAATTTTTGGGGTTCCAGATCTTGCGCTAGATACAGATTACTACAGACTGTTCTGTTTTTGACAGATTCTGTTTTTCGTGTGTTGTTTGCTTATTTTGATGAATCTATGGCTGGTAAATTAGTTTATAAACCATAGATAAGCTGGAATACAGTAGGTATAACACCCATATAAAGAAATAATGAGTTCATTACAGTACCTTGAAGTAATCTTTTATTCTCTTTCGCTAACGGAGCTCACGAGATTTTCTACTTGAAGTTTTGTGTTGTGAAGTTTTCAAGTTTTGGGTAAAGATTTGATGGATTATGGAACAAGGATTGGAAAGATCCTAAGGTTGGGGATGCCCATGGCACCCCCAAGATAATCTAAGGACACCTAAAAGTCAAAGCTTGCGGATGCCCCGGAAGGCACCCCCTCTTTCGTCTACTTCTATCGGTGACTTTACTTTGAGCTATATTTTTATTTACCACATGATATGTGTTTTGCTTGGAGCGTCTTGTATGATTTGAGTCTTTGCTTGTTAGTTCACCATAATCATCCTTGCTGTACACACCTTTTGAGAGAGCCATATATGATTTGGAATTTGTTAGAATACTCTATATGCTTCGCTTATATCTTTGAAGTTATATATTTTTGCTTTATTTCTTCACTTATATCTTTTAGATCACGGTGGTGGATTTGTTTTATAGAAACTAGTGATCTCTAATGCTTCACTTAGATTATTTTGAGAGTCTTAATAGCATGGTAATTTGCTTAAAATCCTAATATGCTTGGTATGCAAGATTAATAATAAAACTCTCTTATGAGTGTGTTGAATACTATGATAAGTTTGATACTTGATAATTGTTTTGAGATGTGGAGATGGTGATATTAAAGTCATGCTAGTTGAGTAGTTGTGAATTTGAGAAATACTTGTGTTGAAGCTTGCGATTCCCGTAGCATGCACGTATGGTGAACCGTTATGTGATGAAGTCGGAGCATTATTTATTTATTGATTTTCTTCCGTATGAGTGGCGGTCGGGGACGGGTGATGGTCTTTTCCTACCAATCTATTCCCCTAGGAGCATGCGCGTAATACTTTGCTTTGATAACTTGTAGATTTTTGCAATAAGTATATGAGTTCTTTATGACTAATGTTGAGTCCATAGATTATACGCACTCTCACCCTTCCACCTTTGCTAGCCTCTCTAATACCACGCACCTTTTCGCCGGTATCATACACCCACCATATACCTTCCTCAAAACAGCCACCATACCTACCTATTATGGCATTTCCATAGCCATTCCGAGATATATTGCCATGCAACTTTCCACCGTTCCGTTTATGACACACTCCATCATTGTCATATTGCTTAGCATGATCATGTAGTTGACATAGTATTTGTGGCAAAGCCACCGTTCATAATTCTTTCATACTTGTCACTCATGAGTCATTGCATCTCCCGGTACACCTCCGGAGGCATTCATATAGAGTCATATTTTGTTCCAAGTATCGAGTTGTAATTGTTGAGTTGTAAGAAAAATAAAAGTGTGGTGATCATCATTATTAGAGCATTGTCCCAGTGAGGAAAGGATGATGGAGACTATGATTCCCCCACAAGTCGGGATGAGACTACGGACGAAAAATAAATAAAAGAGGCCAAAGAAGCCCAAATAAAAAGAAAGAAAAGAGGCCATGAAAAAAAGAGAAAAGGCACAAATAAAAAAATGAGAGAAAAAGAGAGAAGGGACAATGTTACTATCCTTTTACCACACTTGTGCTTCAAAGTAGCACCATGATCTTCATAGTAGAGAGTCTCTCATGTTATCACTTTCATATACTAGTGGGAATCTTTCATTATAGAACTTGGCTTGTATATTCCAATGATGGGCTTCCTCAAATTGCCCTAGGTCTTCATGAGCAAGCAAGTTGGATGCACACGCACTTAGTTTCTTTTTGAGCTTTCATATACTTATAGCTCTAGTGCATCTGTTGCATGTCAATCCCTACTCACTCACATTGATATGTATTGATGGGCATCTCCATAGCCCGTTGATATGCCTAGTTGATGTGAGACTATCTTCTACCTTTTTGTCTTCTCCACAACCACCACTCTATTAAACTATAGTGCTATATCCATGGCTCACACTCATGTATTGCGTGAAGATTGAAAAAGTTTTGAGAATGTCAAAAGTATGAAACAATTGCTAGGCTTGTCATCGGGGTTGTGCATGATTTAAATATTTTGTATGGTGAAGATAGAGCATAGCCAGACTATATGATTTTGTAGGGATAACTTTCTTTAGCCATGTTATTTTCAGAAGACATAATTGCTTTGTTAGTATGCTTGAAGTATTATTATTTTCTATGTCAATATGAACTTTTGTCTTGAATCTTTTGGATCTGAATATTCATACCACAATTAAGAAGAATTACATTAAAATTATGCCAAGTAGCACTCCGCATCAAAAATTCTGTTTTTATCATTTACCTACTCGAGGACGAGCAGGAATTAAGCTTGGGGATGCTTGATACGTCTCCAACGTATCTATAATTTTTGATTGCTCCATGCTATATTATGTACTGTTTTGGACATTATTGGGCTTTATTACCCACTTTAATATTATTTTCGGGACTAACCTATTAACCGGAGGCCCAGCCCAGAATTGCTATTTTTTTGCCTGTTTTAGGGTTTTGAAGAAAAGGAATATCAAACGGAGTCCAAACGGAATGACACCTTCGGGAACGTGATTTTCTCATCGAATAAACTCAGGAGACTTGGACCCTACGTCAAGGCAAGTAACAGGAGGCCACGAGGTAGGGGGGAGCGCCCTACCCTACCAGGCGCGCCCCCACCCTCGTGGGCCCCCTGTTGCTCCACCGACATACTTCTTCCTCATATATATATATATATATATATATATATATATATATATATATATATATATATATATATATATATATATATATATATCCACGTACCCCCAAACGATCAGATACGGAGCCAAAACCCTAATTCCACCGTCGTAACTTTCTGTATCCACGAGATCCCATCTTGGGGCCTATTCCGGAGCTCCGCCGTAGGGGGCATCGATCACGGAGGGCTTCTACATCAACACCATAGC
>NW_021274278.1:342757-351669 GCF_002162155.2 Triticum dicoccoides
ATTCCACCGCCGTAACTTTCTGTATCCACGAGATCCCATCTTGGGGCCTATTCCGGAGCTCCGCCGTAGGGGGCATCGATCACGGAGGGCTTCTACATCAACACCATAGCCTCTCCGATGAAGTGTGAGTAGTTTACTTCAGACCTACGGGTCCATAGTTAGTAGCTAGATGTCTTCTTCTCTCTTTTTGGATCTCAATACAATGTTCTCCCCCTTTCTTGTGGAGATCTATTCGATGTAATCTTCTTTTTGCGGTGTGTTTGTTGAGACCGATGAATTGTGGGTTTATGATCAATTCTATCTATGAATAATATTTGAATCTTATCTGAATTCTTTTATGTATGATTGGTTATCTTTGCAAGTCTCTTCGAATTATCAGTTTGGTTTGGCCTACTAGATTGATCTTTCTTGCAATGGGAGAAGTGCTTAGCTTTGGGTTCAATCTTGCGGTGTCCTTTCCCGGTGACAGTAAGGGCAGCAAGGCACGTATTGTATTGTTGCCATCGAGGATAACAAGATGGGGTTTTCTTCATATTGCATGAGTTTATCCCTCTACATCATGTCACCTTGCTTAAGGCATTACTCTATTTTTTACTTAATACTCTAGATGCATGCTGGATAGCGGTTGATGAGTGGAGTAATAGTAGTAGATGCAGGCAGGAGTCGGTCTACTTGTCTCGGATGTGATGCCTATATACATGATCATACCTAGATATTCTCATAACTATGCTCAATTCTGTCAATTGCTCAAAAATAATTTGTTCACCCATCGTAGAATACTTATGTTCTCGAGAGAAGCCACTAGTGAAACCTATGGCCCCCGGGTCTATCATTATCATATCAATCTCTTACTACTTAGTTATTTACTTTGCCTTTATTTTACTTTGCATCTTTATCACAAAAATACCAAAAATATTATCTTATCATATCTATCAGATCTCACTCTCGTAAGTGGCCCTATAGGGATTGACAACCCCTATTTGCATTGATTGTGAGGATTTATTTGTTTTGTGCAGGTGCGAGGGACTCGCGCGTAGCCTCCTACTGGATTCATACCTTGGTTCTCAAAAACTGAGGGAAATACTTACGCTACTTTGCTGCATTATCCCTTCTTCTTCGGGGAAAACGAACGCAGTGCTAAAAGAGGTAGCGTCACACCCCTTGTACCTATATATGTGCCTAGTGCACGATCAATGAGAATATCGATGCGCACAATCCCTTTTACAGGAGAGACAAAAAATATTAGCAGCCATCAGTGAGCTTGATCGCACCTAGCCAATCGCCCTGAAGGCTGCTAGTTATTATATATCGCACGTCGTATATAAGAACGGACATGAGCGTTCATATATGAAACTCTAGAGGAATATGACCAAACAGGTTACGAAAAAAACACGTCTATTGGGCCGGCCCAGTTGCGACCGCAGTCAGCAATTCCGGGATTCAACATGCCATGTCGACAATCCCTGTTTGGAAACTCTCTCAAGGTTCAAAATATACCGGGACCGGATAGTTCGATGTGTTGATTTCCGGGAGTGAAAGTTCAGGGTCGATTTAGATTTCTTCTACAAGTTCAAGGTTTGTTTTCAACTTCTGCTTCTGTGAGTCGTACACGAGCACCTGAACGGGTTGGTCGTCATCTGGGAGATGCACGAGTCTATCAGACAGCAGGCACACGAACCCAATGCTCCAGTTAGGCCGGCACCTGGCGTACCAAGACCTCCGCTGCTCCGCCCCATCCTTGTCGCGCCACATGATACATTCTTGTCAACTCCTTCTGCGACCTTGAACCACAGGAGGCCAACTACATGGTGTCAAGATGGTGCACCAAGACCATTGCCCGATGGTGCCGGCCTTCTTCCTCGACAACAGCGCCTATGGACGGTCTACAACCTTGATGCCGGCGACCTTGCCGAGCTTGGAAATGGGCTCTGCAATTCTGGCAAAGCCTTTTCTCTCGGTTGTGATGTCTAGTGAGGCACAAAAGATCTTTTCTAGGCAGTTATAAATGTTGAAGCTGGCGATGAATTCATATGTGAGTCTAATAAATAAATGCATTTTTATCCACATGTGAGACCAGTAATGAGCTTTCGTTATATTTTCTATCCACATATGGGACCATACAAATAAATAAATAAAGATCTTTTTATATGTGCTTATAATTGCAATTCAAAATGTTATACACTATTTATCTTGCAAAATACGCACTATGACCGCTTAAGATTATCCAACGAATGATGGATGAGCTTTCGCTATATTTTCTCTGTCTTTTTAATCACGAATCACATAACAGCCACAAGACAATGACATCTGTGGACAATCTCTTAAGCCCCGGGGCATTGTGCTAGTATCTGAATAATTCCGTGACCGATGGAAGAAGGGATAATCATGCCTTGGTGTCCACCACTTGGGGTGTTGGCGCTGGCGCATATGACCATAGGCATCATATGAGAGATTTTGTATTTTTTTGCTACAAATATAAATTTTATGAGGGGTTTTATATTGCACTTTTAACTTGCATGTTGTTCCATGATGCGCTGTGGATGAAATTTAGCGACAGAAGTAATGGTTGATAGCATGCCAATGGTCGCAATGCCACGGTCCACCAACCAGCCAATCACATCAATGTCTGTGGAGAGCGCATGTGAGATCAACATGCGGATGTGGCCCATGCATTGAGGAGGGGGGGGGGGTGGAGAGCTGCATCTTGATGTTGATATATGAGGAGAAAAAAAATGAGAAGTGTCGTACAAATGTTGCAAAGTGGATGAAGAAGGCAAATGTGGCAAAGCATGAAGGAGGGAGTTCAGATACGAAAAGGTTGCATCCAAGTATTTATGGAGTTCAATTTAGATCCAGTTATCCAGGATTGTTTGTAGTGAAACTGTTTAATTCATCAATGATTGGCTGATTCAACGTACATGTGTTGATAGAGGAGTATTCTTCCTCTTTACTATAGAATAGAATCTCATCAGAAGTCGGGTACGAAGTTAAAGCTCCTTGTATAGGTCGCCTTTAAAAGAATCGGGTTTATGGCGATAGCTGAATTGACTATAACTCATACTCCTGTTGATCTATGGTCGTGGAGAGTTAGGATTTTATCTTGTTGTGTAAGATGTAGAGAACACGCTCATACAGTAACTTGACATGAGATAATACACTAAAAAATATCACGGTTGAGAAATACATAGTGCACCAATGACAAAATTTCTTTTCCCCAACATATACTCCATTTATTCCCTTTTGTAAGATTTAGTAACACTCGGGCGTTGTCCAATGACACATTCCTATAAATACCAAATGACACTATATAAAAACCATATATACGAAAATAACCTTTTGAGTTTACTCTTAACGTAGTCAAATGTTTTAGACATTTGAAAGCTTCATGGAATATATATCATAATTCTTAATCCAATTTTCTCATACAATATATCATACATAGTATTACTTTACAAAGTATAGCAATGTATGTACATAAGATACATCTTCGTACACAATTTACGGGCACATATGAACTATACATAGGATATGGGGACCTTAGTTGTTTGAGAACTGTGCATATGCATGATTAGGTCGCATTTGGCTATCTTCCTATTTTGTTGGGTAAGAAGGCTCCATGGCAAGACCACACATGCCCTTCTTGTCTGCAACGCCTTTCTCCATTCTCAAGTACCCATCTTCGCCCCAAGTTGTGCCCCATGAATTCTTCATCAACCAATAGCTCGTGCCATCACTAGTCTTTCCATATCCAATGGCTGCAATTCCATGGTCCAAGTCAGTGCCGCAGGACCCAGTCATCACCCCACCAGAGTAGAATTGGAATGTCATGTCTCCTCCGTCCACAGCTACAGACACTGGTTGGTTTGCCACCGCCTTCATAAGGGCACCCTCGTTATTGGCAGGCACATCCTCAAAGCCGGTGATGGTTGCGGCACTGTTGGATCCAGCCTTGCACTTGCCGTCAGCTGCAGTATATGGGTAGCTTGACTCCATAGTAAGGCCTCCATTCTTGATAATGAATTTGAAGGCATCATCCATGAGTCCTCCCTCGCAGCCTTGATCTTGACCATGAACATCACAGTCAACCAACTCTTGCTACGACAGTGAGATCAACTTCCCGGTTTTCAGTTTTACAATGCCCTCTGTCGCGGCAACAACAGAAAATGCCCAACAGCAGCCTAGAAATAATTTTGTTGTTATAGTGTTATCCAACAAAATATTAACACATATATGCCGTGCATCACAATGTTTTTTTACTTACCACACTGGCCTTGATCCTTGACAGGAGTGACGGCTCCCTTGGCCCTCCAGTCCATCGTTGCTGGAAGGGCATCCAAACTCAAATTCTCATACCTTAATCCAGAAGAAAGAACTCTCATGGAGTTTGCTTTGAATCCCTTGTTTGTGTTGGTTGTCTTGAACTCATCATTTGTGATATCAGCAAATTGGTTGACGCCAAGCCAGAACTTGTGATTTTGGGCATTGAATGTTTCAATGAACTCGACGTTGCCTTTGAAAACATCGAACCGACGTGCCTTCTCAGTGGTGTCCTTGTACACATGGCCATACTGAGCCATCCAGTTCTCATGCTTCGCCACCATCAACAAGTCATCATTCAGCTCACGAGCTGCAATGACTGTACCACAGAGGCAGATGCAACCGAGGATGGCAAGAAGCAAAGCCTTGTGGATGGCCATCTTCGGTTAGGTACCGAACTGCAATGACAGTACTGCAGCGGCAAAGGCAACCTAGGATGGCAAGTGTCTGTACTTTGGTCTGGTTTGTTGGATGGCACTTGGTGGTATATATAGTGTCAAGTACGTATTAAAAATAGGAGACTGAGAGATACGGTGTTTGTACGAAGTTATTTTGTGGAAAAGGGCTTGTGCGTTGCCGTGGATTATGGTGGCCGGCTAGTGGTATAAAAATGACGCGCACATCTGATTGGCCGGCCACATTGTATAAAAATGATACGGCAGAACAAAGAAGTACGCTTGGTGTACATCTGATAGCGACTCCTGCTTGTTTATGTCGGGGTGTACATCTGACTGACAGTGATCCCTGCTTGAGAGATTTATTGAAAGAAAGAAGAACCGTGTCCATGAAAATAAATTTTCAGAAGAGTACCGTGGACGTGACACCAGTTTGTACAAAAGAATCAAGTAACTGCTTTGATACGTACCGTGAACCTGCCCTGACAAAAAAAATCAAAACAAATACTTGAAAAATGCAAAAAATTCCAATTTTTGTGTGTAGAAGATAATTTGATGCGTGAGGTTCGCATCAATTTTCAAATCATTTGGACATCTGAGCAGCTCTCGGCAAAAAAAGACAAATTCAGGGTCTGTAAAAATGTTTACTGTTCACACACTGTTCTGACCCGATTTGTCTTTTTTTCTGAGAGTTTCTTAGATGTTCAAATGATTTAAAAATTGGAGCGAAACTCACGCATCAAATTATCTACCACACAATTTTTTTTGGAATTTGTCTAGTGTTTGTTTGTTTTTTTTCTGACCAGATGCAAATGAGTCTGGGCACAGGAACGCTGCACTCGTATAAAACAACATAGAAATGGACTTTTATTCAACTAGGAACCGGTGAAATTTAAAGGCAATCCCATTTAGTTCGGTAGTGTTAGTTGCAACAATTTTTTAACCTGGAACACTTTATCTCTACACTGTAAGGTCTGCTGGTATCACCATAAAATAAGTAACCCATATAATCCACATTGTGCTCGGTTAATTAAGAGGACGGGGCATCGACCCGTTGGCTGAGCCCCGAGTTCGAGTCCCGACTCGAACGCGCGGTGCTCATGGAGTTTCTCCTATAAAAAAAATGCTAACGAGGGTTATCCCTTGGTTGGTCTCATTTTTTTGCTCGGTTAAATAAGTGGTCATGCCAAACTTGATCCATACTGAAACGAAACAAAGCATGCACTTTAATTGAACTCATGTTACCACCGCAAAGTACAAGATAAAAGTTAAAAAAAATGAAACAGGTTGGACTTGATCGTGGCAGCAAAAAATAGGCGCTACTGCGGCTGCCCCGTATGTTCAGAACAACCAGCACAGCGGGATCGCTTCATGCCAGCAAGCCAGCCGCTTGTGTACGACAGGTGGCACACAAACTATGGTATCATCCCGGCCGTTATACGGTGCTTCTCAGGCACAAGGGAGTACGTTTATGTAACCCACATCAAGACTGTGAAAGGCAGCCCGAAATGATAAGGTCCCCGCTATTGGGTGTCTGAGGGGTGCATTTCTGGAATATTGATCGAAGGGCGCTAATTTACTACAGTATTCACGAAGAGAAGCGACGAAGAAAATGACTCCATAGGGAAACATGCTTACATTCACACATATTAGATAATTAAAATGACTCCATAGGGAAGCATGCTTACATTCGTGTGGCCATTAACATAAAGATCGCACCATCCAACGCTGATCCCCAAACTGGCCGCTGATTGATATCTCCAATCATGAGCTCCACAAGTGCATCTGGTTGTTCCCCAGCTTTGGAACTGTCGGTGTCACCGGATCCGGACACTTCAAGCTCGTACACTAGTGCCAATGCGGGATCCAAATGGATGGAATGTGTCCTCTCCCTGTGTAGTCGGAGCGCTTACCCTTCTGGTCCCATGAATCTCTTACAAGATGAGATTACTCCATATCTCTATCACAGGATGGGACAGCTGAGTGGATCGTGGGGTAAGAAGGAGGATGGTCAAGCGCTATGGGAAGAGATAAAGGCTTAACATAAAGCAGAGGCCCGTGAGTTGGTTGGAAGTAACCATGCATGTTTATTCACTGGATAGCTGCACAGATGCTCCACGTTTTCCTACTTTTCCCAACACCTCCCAATCCTACTTCTGTGATATATTGACCATCAGGTTTCACAAACATGCGCTAAGAGTAAATAACCTATAATATCTAGCAAGGAGGTGATCCACTGAATACTCCCTTCATTCCACAATGTAGTGCTTCCTCTATCCACGTGCTTCAATTTTGACCGCAAATTTAACTACCACGACCGATTGCGGCGACAACAAAAATTATATTAGTGAATTCATATTCGAAAGAAGTTTTCAATTATATAATTTTTTCTCCCACCGCAGTTGGTCTTGTTGGTTAAATTTATGGTCAAAGCTGGACCTCGGGAAGCGCGGGCGCACTATATTTTGGAATGGAGGGAGTATTTTATAGGCTTATTACTTCATTTCAACCAAGTTGAATTCTGTCATATTCAATAGCACGCTTCACTTCATTGCCCCTCTCCTCCTGCTTTATATATAAGAGAGAAGCCATAACTTGCAGTGATTATATTCACCAAACTACTGTAGCTGAGTCCGTGATGATTAGTTCAGCATGTGCCTTACCTCCTACACAATACAGATCACGCCTCCTTCCTCATTGTTAGAGTACATAAACATAATGTATAACAATAGGACAGAAGTTCGTTCAAACTTTATCATGCACACAAGTTGATTGAAAAAGCATTGGCATTAAAATGAACCTTCCATGTGTGACCTCAATGTAGCATCGGAAAACAGTAGCCCGCTCAACATACTCATTTTATAAACCCTCAAAATGCAACTATCTATTGGGTCCTTCTCAAATACAGTTCTGATACTAAACTTGTCAAATTGTTATTATAGATGGTCCTAAAGAGATGTGTTGGCTGCTTAAAACGAAGTTAATTTGTGTGGTCGCATTCATCGACGCTTCCTACTTTAAGCGCTTGCTAATTTTAGCGCAAAACCATATATACATCACATGTTTTCAATATACTATGTTTCCTTTCCTAACTTACCTGAATTACATTATTTGAAGTGGGACATATTAAAATCAATAAGGAAAATTCACATCAGTGTGTTTGGGCAGTACATTGACATTACTCAGTCAGTGTCTCCGTAAACTTCCTGAGCATGCATAGTAATTTCCTTCCTCGGTTTGCTGAAGATTGAATTTTCCTGAAGCCGCAAATTTATGAACAATATGTAGTCTACTATTGCATATGTGCTATGAGAGCCTCTTACCGGCTATCCCCTCTGCTTGTCTTGGCTCTCATCTCGGTTTTACTACTATTTAGTCAAGCTTCATAAAATCCATCAGTTGAACATGAAGGAAGAGGAAACTTATTTTCATATACAAGTACCGGACGGATAATTTGACCTATGGTCAAGCAAACACTAAGGAGAATTTTTCTGTACGACGATGTTTAGTTCATCAGTGCACATGCGCAAAAAATATGTACAAATGTAATTAGGGGAGGATGTGTTTGCTTAGCTTAAGTGATAGCCGTTAGAATTAATAATTCTTGGTCATGCAAGTCAATCCATGATGAAACCAACCACGTAGAAGTCTCAGTTTATATCATTTGGTTAGGTAGTATTATAATAAAAGAGAGATCTCTAACACTTCAACATAGACAAAATTCTAAAGGAGAAGTGATATGCATAACATTCTTATTGTATCTGCACTGAGTTTGTTTCCTTTTTTGGACTAAATGTTCAACCTGTGAATACCAGGATCCTACTTTACATAATACCCAAACGGGGAATGAACAGCCTATCCGAGCCGTTTTTGCTCAAATCCTTCTTTACATATTGATTCATCCTTCATTATCTAGTCATCAACCTGTGCCTACCACACGTGCTATTTTTTTCTTTTCATTTTTTCCTCGAATAATGTTTCAAACTTTTGCTGATGTTCGATTATTTTTGAAGCACCTTACATAAACTTTAGCAATAAATTTCTAGTTGGAGACCTTTGGTCCAGAAAAAGGAGTCCCTAATTTCTAATTACGATACATTGTTATTTTCTCTTTGTTTTTCCGTTTCATTTTGGAATTGCTCCTTCCACACCTGTAATAGCATAACTCACATTAGATTTTTGTCAGTGTATTTTTGTATA
>NW_021274279.1:0-1444 GCF_002162155.2 Triticum dicoccoides
TAGCCATGATTTGTGTTCCCAGTGTGATGATTCTGGCCTTTATTCTCGGAAGCATCCCGTGATGCTACTTAGTAGTAGGTATTCTACTCCTGGGTTCTGAACCCGAGATTCACTCTACCTACTTCATGTTGATAGTAATTGCTAGTGCCTTTAGGATATTAGTAACCTTTGCGATAGTCCTTGAAGTCCGTGGTATCTTCTTCTTCCAAATACCATGAACTACTTATGGCAGATGTTTATTGGATCAAAAAAAATCACAATTAGAGTACTCTTGAGGAGTTCTCCATTCATAAATCGTGACTCTGCCAGTTCTACCTTTCTGCATGGGTTATCCGGAAGAAATATGTTGAACTTGGTTCGACATACTAATCTATGCATCCACAACTCAGAAAAATTATATGTTCCTTTGAGATGTTCTCTTTAGTTGCATTCTGACCCTCGTCTATCAATTGATAGTCAAGAGTATGTGTGCGTTCGTTTATCGATGCCTATTACTCTTGTGGTCCGTCAAGCCATTCTATCGCGGAATGACTAGGAGAAACAAACTCCAGTACCTCTTCCATATCTAGGATTGGGTCAAAACAATTGTACTCCGCAGATCAAAATGCCAATCCAGCTTTTGCTCTGTTCTACCTTGGAGTATTACCATCTTTTATATCGGGATTGTTATAGGAATTGCACACCATCCTATGAACTCTTGGTACAGTGATACTTTTGCCATCATTGTTCATTCCTCGGTTCCTGTGTTATTGTAACCGGAATGCCGACAAATGAATCATGGCGTGTGAAATCAATACTGCTAGCAACTCTGTTGCTTGGTAGTAAATGGACGATAATTTCATCCTTAGCATGTTGGTTATTGAATCATCATCCTAAGGTTGATCTTGCTACCTAGTCCCTATTTCCGATGCACTCCTCGATCAATGAGTTAGGATTGTGTCAAGTCCTCACTCATTTGATCATATCATCTTGCCCTGAAAAGCAAGATTGTTCTCGATCTTAGTAACATATCGGTGGTTCGTGATTTTCCGAATATCTTCTCGGAAGTATTACCAGGTTGTCACCTGACTGCTATGTTGAGCTCGTGATCAAGTCGGGTTCTTGTGAACCACCCTTTCTCCAAGAATCTGTGATGGATATCCCGGAGCTAGTTGGTTAAGCTAGACAACAACTTGGAGAGTTGGAAGATAAAAGCTTGTCTGACTTAGTTCATGTTAAGGGATATCTTTCTGTGTATGTGTGTGTGTTGAAGAAAGATGATATCTTCATTAATTGGTCCTTGTGATCAGTTGTTGGACCTATTGTCTTACCCCATCTATAATTTGAGTATGGGCTATCATCCAATCAGACCAGAACCAACGATATTCGTAATGTTGTCTTACTCGTGGTTGATCCCTCGAGCATACACCATTATATCTTTTGGGTCTGACCAATGCTAACACTT
>NW_021274280.1:0-986 GCF_002162155.2 Triticum dicoccoides
ACATAGCCAAGAAAAGATACTCGGTCGGTGCAAAAGGTGCACTTCCCAAGGTTACCAAACAAACGTGCATCACGTAGAGCAATAAAAACAGCACGTAAATGTTCCAAATGTTCTTCCAAAGATCTGCTATAAATCAATATGTCATCAAAGTAAACTACCACAAATCGTCCAATGAAAGCACGTAAAACTTCGTTCATTAATCTC
This sequence comes from Triticum dicoccoides, assembly GCF_002162155.2. Taxonomy (NCBI): domain Eukaryota; kingdom Viridiplantae; phylum Streptophyta; class Magnoliopsida; order Poales; family Poaceae; genus Triticum; species Triticum dicoccoides. The sequence continues at coordinate 205 of NW_021274280.1, forward strand.
ATGAAAGTACTAGGTGCATTAGTTAACCCAAAAGGCATGACTAACCACTCATATAATCCAAACTTAGTTTTAAATGCTGTTTTCCATTCATCTCCCAATTTCATACGAATTTGATGGTAGCCACTACGCAAATCAACTTTGGAGAATATTGTAGAGCCACTCAATTCATCAAGCATATCATCTAGCCTAGGAATAGGATGACGATAACGAATAGTAATACTATTAATGCCTCTACAATCAACACACATACGTGATGTACCATCCTTTTTCGGCACTAGAATAATAGGAACAGCACAAGGACTAAGGGATTCGCGTATATAACCTTTGTCGAGAAGCTCTTGTACTTGACGCATAATCTCCTTCGTCTCCTCTGGATTGGTACGGTGTGGTGCACGGTTTGGCAGTGAAGCACCGGGAATTAAGTCAATCTGATGCTCAATCCCTCGAATAGGCGGTAATCCCGGTGGCACGTCTTGTGGAAAAACGTCAGCGAACTCCTGCAAAATGTTAGTTACAGCAGGAGGCAAAGAGGAAGGCACGTCCTCGAATGAAAATAATGCCTCTTTGCACACAAAAGCATAGCAAACAGATTTGCTGAAATCTAGCTCATCAATATCAGATTTGGTGGCAAATAAACATGCACTTTTCAATTTAATTTCAGAAGCAACACTAGATGGTTTATTATTAGGCTTCATTTGTTGCTCAAATTCTTTTGCCACAATCTGATTTTCACCCTTATTCTTCTCCTGTTGTGCTTTATTAGCTCTATTAATATCATCTTT
>NW_021274281.1:0-990 GCF_002162155.2 Triticum dicoccoides
CCGGGCCGAACACAGCAGACAAGACTCATTTGAGCTGCATCGCGATATAGCCCAATACAGAGGCGCCGCACACCCCCTATGCTTCACAGACAAACTAATGGATCATCAAATCCCAGAAGGTTTCAAACCCGTAAATATCGAGTCATACGATGGTACAACAAATCCTGTAGTATGGATCGAGGACTATCTCCTGCACATCCACATGGCCTGTGGTGATGATCTACACGCCATCAAATACCTACCACTCAAACTTAAAGGACCAGCTCGACATTGGCTCAACAGCCTGCCAGCAGAATCCATTGGCTGTTGGGAAGATCTGGAAGCCGCATTCCTCGACAACTTCCAGGGCACTTATGTGCGACCACCAGATGCCGATGACTTGATCCACATAATTCAGCAGCCAGAGGAATCGGCCATGCAATTCTGGACATGGTTCCTAACCAAGAAAAATCAAATCGTCGACTGTCCGGATGCAGAGGCCCTAGCAGCTTTTAAACATAACATCCGCGACGAGTGGCTCGCCCGGCACCTTGGCCAGGAAAAGCCGAAATCTATGGCAGCCCTCACAACACTCATGACCCGCTTTTGCGCGGGAGAGGACAGCTGGCTGGCTCGCAGCAACAACATATCAAAGAACCCTAGTACTTCGGATGCCAAGGATAGCAATGGCAGGTCACGTCGCAACAAACACAAGCACCGCATCAACAATGACAACGCCAAAGATACGGCAGTTAATGCCGGATTCAGAGGCTCCAAACCCGGTCAACGGAAAAAGCCATTCAAAAGAAGCACTCCGGGACCGTCCAGTTTGGACCGCATACTCGATCGCTCGTGTCAAATACATGTCACCCCCGAAAAGCCAGCCAACCGCACCAACAGAGATTGTTGGGTGTTCAAGCAGGCCGGCAAGTTAAATGCCGAAAACAAGGACAAGGGGCTGCATAGCGATGACGAGGAGGAGCCCCGGCCACCGAACACCGGAGGACAGAA
>NW_021274282.1:0-900 GCF_002162155.2 Triticum dicoccoides
CAATGAAAGCACGTAAAACTTCGTTCATTAATCTCATGAAAGTACTAGGTGCATTAGTTAACCCAAAAGGCATGACTAACCACTCATATAATCCAAACTTAGTTTTAAATGCTGTTTTCCATTCATCTCCCAATTTCATACGAATTTGATGGTAGCCACTACGCAAATCAACTTTGGAGAATATTGTAGAGCCACTCAATTCATCAAGCATATCATCTAGCCTAGGAATAGGATGACGATAACGAATAGTAATATTATTAATGCCTCTACAATCAACACACATACGTGATGTACCATCCTTTTTCGGCACTAGAATAATAGGAACAGCACAAGGACTAAGGGATTCGCGTATATAACCTTTGTCGAGAAGCTCTTGTACTTGACGCATAATCTCCTTCGTCTCCTCTGGATTGGTACGGTATGGTGCACGGTTTGGAAGTGAAGCACCGAGAATTAAGTCAATCTTATGCTCAATCCCTCGAATAGGCGGTAATCCCGGTGGCACGTCTTGTGGAAAAACGTCAGCGAACTCCTGCAAAATGTTAGTGACAGCAGGAGGCAAAGAGGAAGGCACGTCCTCGAATGAAAATAATGCCTCTTTGCACACAAAAGCATAGCAAACAGATTTGCTGAAATCTAGCTCATCAATATCAGATTTGGTGGCAAATAAACATGCACTTTTCAATTTAATTTCAGAAGCAACACTAGATGGTTTATTATTAGGCTTCATTTGTTGCTCAAATTCTTTTGCCACAATCTGATTTTCACTCTTATTCTTCTCCTGTTGTGCTTTATTAGCTCTATTAATATCATCTTGCAAAATGGAATCAGGAGTCATAGGAAGCAAAGTAATATTTTTATCCTTATGAACAAGAGTATAGTGATTGTTTCTACCATGGT
>NW_021274283.1:0-1127 GCF_002162155.2 Triticum dicoccoides
AGTGTTGATGACCAACACGTAAACGCACCCTGGGGTTCGTTAGTCGTGGAAATCACTTCGGGTCCCGAAAACGGTGAGTACTAGTCCAGGAAACGGACCAGAATTGGCAAAAATTGTGAGTGTTGACGACTGACAAGTAAACGCACCCCAGGGTTCGACAACCATGGAAATCACTTCGGGACCCCAAAACTGAGTAATAGTCCCTGAAACGGGTCAGCATGGACAAAAACCGCGAGTGTGGATGACCGACACGTAAGCGCACCTTGGGGTTCGACAATCATGGAAATCGCTTTGGGACCCCAAAACGGTGAGTAATAGTCCACGAAACATGTCAGAATCGACAAAAACCGCGAGTGTTGATGATCGACACGTAAACGCATCCTAGGGTTCGTTAATCATGGAAATCACCCCGGGACCCCAAAACAGTGAGTGTCCAGGAAACAGGCTAGAATCGGCCAAAACTGCGAGTGTTGATGACCGACACATAAGCTTTCAACAACTATGGAAATCGTTTTGGGACCCCAAAACGGTGAGTAATAGTCCATGAAACGGGTCAAAATTGGCCAATACTGTGAGTGTTGATGATGGACACATAAACAAACCCTGAGGATCGTCAATCGTGGAGATCGCTTTGGGACCCTAAAATGCAGAGTAATAGTGCACGAAATGGACCAGAATCGGCCAAAATTGTGAGTGTTGATTACCCACACCTAAACGCGCCCCGGGGTTCGTTAATCGTGGAAATCATTTCGGGACACGAAAATGGTGAGTAATAGTCCAAGAGACGGACCAGAATTGGCCAAAATTGTGAGTGTTGATGACCAACATTTAAACGCACCCCGGGGTTTGACAACCATGGAAATCGCTTCGGGACCCCAAAACTGAGTAATAGTCCATGAAACGGGTCAGAATCGAGAAAAACCGCGAGTGTGGATGACCGACACATAACCTTGGGGTTCGACAATTACCGAAATCGCTTTGGGACCCCAAAACGGTGAGTAATAGTCCACAAAACGTGTCAGAATCGACAAAAACCGCGAGTGTTGATGATCGACACGTAAACGCATCCCAGGGTTTGTTAATCGTGGAAATCCCCACGGGACCCCAAAACAGTGAGTAATAGTCCA
>NW_021274284.1:0-2758 GCF_002162155.2 Triticum dicoccoides
ATTGATTGGTCTTCGTGATCAGTTGTTGGATCTATTGCCTTGTCAAGACTTTAACTTGAGTATGGGCTATCGTCAAGTCAAATCAGAACCAACGATTTTCGTAATGTTGTCTTACTCGTGGTTGATCCCTCGAGCATACACCATTACATCTTTTGGTCTGACCATTGCTATCACCGTGTTCACATGATGGTGGAAGTCCAGTAATATGGAAAATTCTGATGAGTTGTTGTTGAGCCCATCAGCAACATTTTTGTCTCCCCCATGATTCATGTTGAACATCAACCTAGTGTTGAAAACCTTGTAAGCAATGCCTTCGTGTTCCGTTCATGAAGCTTATGCTTGGATGAAAGAAGTGACTTTCTCCAAGTTCACGTGCATTAGGTGTAAGTTGCCGCCATGAATTTGAGAAAGGTTTGTTTTGTTTCCCTTGGAATCATCCCAAATCGGTCATGCATACGTACGAAGTATCCCAAACCTTTTTTTTTGAATTTTTTGGCCTCTAGATCTTGAAAGCCCCATAACTTTTTTTGTGTTAGGTTTTTGGGGATTTTGAAAATGTTTAACGGGGTTCCACCAGTTAAATTCGGATGTAAATTTTCAAGTAGATGATTTTTCATATATAAAACTTTTTAATCCGAGTTCGTATGCAAAAGTTATGCCCATTTTACAAATTTCCAGAGATATTTTGCAAATAAAGTCAAAATTTATATTTGTAAATTTTCCCAACAACTAGACCACATATGACATGGCAAACTTATTTTGTTTTATTTTTTTTGTCATTTTTATCATTTTTTTTATTTTTTTAAAACTGAAAAGGCGGTCCACAGGGGGGGGGGGGTTCTTGTAAGCCACCCTTTCTCCATGAATCTGTGTCGGACTCCGTGAGCTAGTTGGTTAAGCTAAACAACAACTTGGAGAGTTGGAAGATAAAAGCTTGTCTGACTTAGTTCATGTTAAGGGATATCTTTTGTGCATGTGTGTGTGTGTTGAAGAAAGATGATATCTCCATTGATTGGTCTTCGTGATCAGTTGTTGGATCTATTGCCTTGTTAAGACTTTAACTTGAGTATGGGCTATCGTCAAGTCAAATCAGAACCAACGATTTTCGTAATGTTGTCTTACTCGTGGTTGATCCCTCGAGCATACACCATTACATCTTTTGGTCTGACCATTGCTATCACCGTGTTCACATGATGGTGGAAGTCGAGTAATATGGAAAATTCTGATGAGTTGTTGTTGAGCCCATCAGCAACATTTTTGTCTCCCCCATGATTCATGTTGAACATCAACCTAGTGTTGAAAACCTTGTAAGCAATGCCTTCGTGTTCCGTTCATGAAGCTTATGCTTGGCTGAAAGAAGTGACTTTCTCCAAGTTCACGTGCATTAGGTGTAAGTTGCCGCCATGAATTTGAGAAAGGTTTGTTTTGTTTCCCTTGGAATCATCCCAAATCGGTCATGCATACGTACGAAGTATCCCAAACCTTTTTTTTGAATTTTTTTGCCTCTAGATCTTGAAAGCCCCGTAACTTTTTTTGTGTTAGGTTTTTGGGGATTTTGAAAATGTTTAACGGGGTTCCACCAGTTAAATTCGGATGTAACTTTTCAAGTAGATGATTTTTCATATATAAAACTTTTTAATCCGAGTTCGTATGCAAAAGTTATGCCCATTTTACAAATTTCCAGAGATATTTTGCAAATAAAGTCGAAATTTATATTTGGAAATTTTCCCAACAACTAGACCACATATGACATGGCAAACTTATTTTCTTTTATTTTTTTGACATTTTTATCATTTTTTTTATTTTTTCTAAAACTGAAAAGGCGGTCCACGGGGGGGCGGGGGGGGGGGTTCTTGTAAGCCACCCTTTCTCCATGAATCTGTGTCGGACTCCCTGAGCTAGTTGGTTAAGCTAAACAACAACTTGGAGAGTTGGAAGATAAAAGCTTGTCTGACTTAGTTGATGTTAGGGCATATCTTTTGTGCGTGTGTGTGTGTTGAAGAAAGATGTTATCTCCATTGATTGGTCTTCGTGATTAGTTATTGGATCTATTGCCTTGTCAAGACTTTGACTTGAGTATGGGCTATCGTCAAGTCAAATCAAAACCAATGATTTTCATAATGTTGTCTTACTCGTGGTTGATCCCTCGAGCATACACCATTACATCTTTTGGTCTGACCATTGCTATCACCGTGTTCACATGATGGTGGAAGTCCAGTAATATGGAAAATCCTGATGAGTTGTTGTTGAGCCCATCAGCAGCATTTTTGTCTCCCCCATGATTCATGTTGAGCATCAACCTAGTGTTGAAAACCTTGTAAGCAATGCCTTCGTGTTCCGTTCATGAAGCTTATGCTTGGATGAAAGAAGTGACTTTCTCCAAGTTCACGTGCATTAGGTGTAAGTTGCCGCCATGAATTTGAGAAAGGTTTGTTTTGTTTCCCTTGGGATCATCCCAAATCGGTCATGCATACGTACGAAGTATCCCAAACCTTTTTTTTGAATTTTTTTGCCTCTAGATCTTGAAAGCCCCATAACTTTTTTTGTGTTAGGTTTTTGGGGATTTCGAAAATGTTTAACGGGGTTCCCCTAGTTAAATTCGGATGTAACTTTTCGAGTAGATGATTTCTATATATAAAACATTTTAATCCGAGTTCGTATGCAAAAGTTATGCCCATTTTACAAATTTCCAGAGATATTTTGCAAATAAAGTCGAAATTTATATTTGTAAATTTTCCCAACAACTAGACCACATATG
>NW_021274285.1:0-878 GCF_002162155.2 Triticum dicoccoides
AATTAAATAAAATACTTAGGCAACTCCAAAAATCACCAAACTACTCCTGGTCCATAGTTGGATTATTTCCAACATGAAACATTTTAGTTTGGAGTTATTTGAGCATTTAAATATTTTATATAATTTTAAATGCCCAAATTCAAATATTTATGATTTAATTCAAAAACCCTAAGCTGGCCTAGAAAAATGTGCACCACTTTTGGCAGAGGTTCTGAACCAAGACAAAAATGATGGGCATTTTAGAAGGGCATTTCAGGTTCATTGAAAATTATTTTTAGTAGCCCTAGTTGGTTTCAGAGGGGGCTGGGGGTTCTGTCATCCCCATTTCAGGTTTCTGGTGAAAGAATAAACATGATGCAACACTCTAATGCATAACTAGCTAGGGTGTGACAACTCACCCCCACTCAAAAGAATCTCGTCCCGAGATTTGGGTTCCTCCGGGAAGAAGGCGGGATACTCAGTTCGAAGACGATCCTCCCTTTCCCAAGTTGTTTAGAGAGCTAAATGACCGTGAAATTGAAAATCACTACAAAATGAATTCTGGAAATGTTGAAACTTGGCATGGTATCATCATTTGACCCGCATAGCATGTGCGAAAGAGTAGAGAGGGTCACGGCAAAAACTGGACGCACTTCGTGTACAAACTGGACAAACTCTTTCGGAGTATCAGGGTTTCGGACGAGAACTCATCTGTTACACGGGCACTTCAATGTTTTTTAAACTTATTTGAACTCCGGACTTCTTTTGTGTTCAGTATGCAGCATTCAAAGCGACGTCATCAATTTCCAACATGTTCTGACATCATTTGTTGTTTTTCGGTCATTTACCTAATTGTTTAGAGAGCTAAATGACCGTGAAATTGAAAATCACTACAAAAT
>NW_021274286.1:0-2397 GCF_002162155.2 Triticum dicoccoides
TCAACCTTACATCTTTTGGCATTCACACTATGAATATGTGTAACATCACGCTCGAGATTAAATAAGAATAAACCATTAACCAGCGGGGCATGATCATAAAACATGTCTCTCATATAAATAGAACAACCATTATTCTCAGATTTAAATGAGTAGCCATCTCACATTAAACGAGATCCAGATACAATGTTCATGCTCAAAGCTGGTACTAAATAACAATTATTGAGGTTTAAAACTAATCCCATAGGTAAATGTAGAGGTAGTGTGCCAACGGCGATCACATCGACATTGGAACCATTCGCGACGCGCATCGTCACCTCGTCCTTCACCAGTCTCCGCTTATTCCGCAGCTCCTGTTTTGAGTTACAAATATGAGCAACTGCACCGGTATCAAATACCCAGGAGCTACTACGAGCGCTGGTTAGGTACACATCAATAACATGTATATCACATATACGTTTGGTATTGCCGGCCTTCTTATGCGCTAAGTATTTGGGGCAGTTCCGCTTCCAGTGACCATTTCCCTTGCAAAAAAAGCACTCAGTCTCAGGCTTGGGTCCATGCTTTGGCTTCTTCCCGGTAACTGGCTTACCGGGCGCGGATACTCCCTTGTTGTCCTTCTTGAAGTTCTTCTTACCCTTGCCTTTCTTGACCTTTGTGGTTTTATTCACCATCAACACTTGATGTTCCTTTTTGATCTCCACCTCCGCTGATTTCAGTATTGAATATACCTCAGGAATGGTCTTTTCCATCCCCTGCATATTGAAGTTCATCACAAAGCTCTTGTAGCTAGGTGGGAGCGACTGAAGGATTCTGTCAACGACGGCATCATCCGGGAGATTAACTGCCAGCTGAGATAAGCGGTTGTGCAACCCAGACATTTTGAGTATGTGCTCGCTGACAGAACTATTCTCCTCCATCTTACAACTATAGAACTTGTTGGAGACTTCATATCTCTCGACCCGGGCATGAGCTTGGAAAACCATTTTCAGCTCTTGGAACATCTCATATGCTCCGTGCTGCTCAAAACGCTTTTGGAGCCCCGGTTCTAAGCTGTAAAGCATGCCGCACTGAATCAAGGAGTAATCATCACTATGCGACTGCCAGGCGTTCATAACGTCTTGAGTTGCTGGGAAAACAGGTGCATCACCTAGCGGTGCTTCAAGGACATATGCTTTCTTGGCAGCTATGAGGATAATCCTCAGGTTACGGACCCAGACCGCGTAGTTGCTACCATCGTCTTTCAGCTTGGTTTTCTCTAGGAATGCGTTGAAGTTGAGGGCAACATTAGCATGGGCCATTTGATCTACAAGACATATTGCAAAGTTTTAGACTATGTTCATGATAATTAAGTTTATCTAATCAAATTATTTAATGAACTCCCACTCAGATAGACATCCCTCTAGTCCTCTAAGTGATACATGATCCGAGTCAACTAGGCCGTGTCTGATCATCACGTGAGACGGACTAGTCATCATCGGTGAACATCTTCATGTTGATCGTATCTTCTATATGACTCATGTTCAACCTTTCGGTCTTCCGTGTTCCGAGGCCATGTCTATACATGCTAGGCTCGTCAAGTCAACCTAAGTGTATTGTGTGTGTAAATCTGGCTTACGCCCGTTGTATGCGAACGTTAGAACCTATCACACCCGATCATCACGTGGTGCTTCGGAACAACGGACCTTAGCAACGGTGCACGGTTAGGGGGAACACAATTCTTGATATTTTAATGAGGGATCATATTATTTATGCTACCGTCATTCTAAGCAAATAAGATGTAAAAACATGATAAACATCACATGCAATCAAATAGTGACATGATATGGCCAATATCATTTTGCTCCTTTTGATCTCCATCTTCGGGGCGCCATGATTATCATCGTCACTGGCATGACACCATAATCTCCGTCATCATGATCTCCATCATTTGTCTTCATAAAGTTGTCTCGCCAACTATTACTTCTACTACTATAGCTAACAGTTAGCAATAAAGTAAAGTAATTACATGGCGTTTTCATTGACACGCAGGTCATACAATAAATTAAGACAACTCCTATGGCTCCTGCCGGTTGTCATACTCATCGACATGCAAGTCGTGATTCCTATTAGAAGAACATGATCAATCTCATACATCACATATATCATTCATCACATCCTTTTGGCCATATCACATCACACGGCATATGCTGCAAGAACAAGTTAGACGTCCTCTAATTGTTGTTGCAAATTTTTACGTGGCTGCTATAGGTTTCTAGCAAGAACGTTTCTTACCTACACCAAAACCACAACGTGATATGCCAATTTCTATTTACCCTTCAAAAGGACCCTTTTCATCGAATCCGATCTGACTAAAGTGGGAGAGACAGACACCCGCTAGCCATCTTATGCAACTAGTGC
>NW_021274287.1:0-975 GCF_002162155.2 Triticum dicoccoides
GTGAACATCATTATGTTGATCATATCTACTATATGATTCACGCTCGACCTTTCGGTCTCCGTGTTCCGAGGCCATATCTGTATATGCTAGGCTCGTCAAGTTTAACCTGAGTATTCTGCGTGCGCAACTGTTTTGCACCCGTTGTATTTGAACGTAGAGCCTATCACACCCGATCATCACGTGGTGTCTCAGCACGAAGAACTTTCGCAACGGTGCATACTCAGGGAGAACACTTCTTGATAATTTAGTGAGAGATCATCTTATAATGCTACCGTCAATCAAAGCAAGATAAGATGCATAAAAAGATAAACATCACATGCAATCAATATAAGTGATATGATATGGCCATCATCATCTTGTGCTTGTGATCTCCATCTCCGAAGCACCGTCATGATCACCATCATCACCGGCGCGACACCTTGATCTCCATCGTAGCATCGTTGTCGTCTTGCCAATCTTATGCTTTCACGACTATTACTACCGTTTAGTAATAAAGTAAAACATTACATCGCGATTGCATTGCATACAATAAAGCGACAACCATATGGCTCCTGCCAGTTGCCGATAACTTGGTTACAAAACATGATCATCTCATACAATAAAATTCAGCATCATTCCTTGACCATATCACATCACAACATGCCCTGCAAAAACAAGTTAGACGTCCTCTACTTTGTTGTTGCATGTTTTACGTGGCTGCTACGGGCTTAAGTAAGAACCAATCTCACCTACGCATCAAAACCACAACGATAGTTTGTCAAATAGACTCCGTTTTAACCTTCGCAAGGACCGGGCGTAGCCATACTTGGTTCAACTAAAGTTGGAGAGACAGTCGCCCGCAAGCCATCTCTGTGCAAAGCACGTCGAGGGAACCGGTCTCGCGTAAGCGTACGCGTAAGGTTGGTCCGGGTCGTCTCGTCCAACAATACCGCCGAACCAAAGTATGACATGCTGGTAGGCAGTATGACTTGTATC
>NW_021274288.1:0-1488 GCF_002162155.2 Triticum dicoccoides
GGCGCATTCAGTTGGAAAGGTAGGCTGCAGTCCCAGAGTTCGTTGATGTTTGCCGAGGGTGATAGGCCTACCCTATGCCAGATCCTCTGAGCGAGCGGGCAGGCCAAGAACAAGTGTAATCGGTTTTCACCATCAAAACCACAGCGGGGACATAGCGCATCAGAGACCATGTGCTTGCGGAGTAGGTTGCACTTGGTGTTTAATCGATCCCTGAACAATAACCATGCAAAAATCTTCACTCTTGTTGGGACGCATGAGGACCAGATGGGGATGGAGTGCATATCATGCTCGGTGGAGTCACCCATGGACAGTGAGTAGGCGGCCTTGGTAGAGAAGCACAAGCCACCGGAGAGGTAGCGTTCGTCTGGTCCAGGCGACCGCTGGAAATCCTGCAGGAGAGACAACACAGAGCACAACTCGGCAGTGGCATTAGAGGTTAGGCGGTTCTGCAGGATTGAATCTAAACCATAGTTAAAAACAGTAGCCACACGAGCGAGGGGTGTAGTGGTATGAGAGTATAGGCATGGGAATAAAGTGGCGAGGGGTGTTTGGTGGATCCATTTGTCTAACCAGAAATATGTGTTGGTGCCAGAGTTTGTGAGTACAAAGGAGATGGCATGGAGGGCTGGTAGTTGCTGGTTTATTGTTTGGCAGATAAATGAGTGACTGTTTTGTGGGGTGAGGAGGGCATTTGGGTGTTGCAAAGTGATCCAGTCAAGCCATGGAGATTGTTCTGGATTAAGAGCTTTGACAGCGAATTTCATGAGCAAGCATTTGTTCTGTTTATGCAGGTTTTTTAGGCCTAGACCACCACACACTTTTGGTTTACAGACATTTTTCCAGGCAACTAGACATTGAGCACCAGTACAAGTTTCTTCTGCAGCCCAGAAGAGAGCACGTCTAATGGAATCGAGGGTTTTAAGAACGCTTTTGGGAATGAGGAAGACAGTCATAAAATAGACCAAGATTGAATCTAGGACTGCAGATAGTAATATCAGCCTGTCTCCTTTGGAGAGGAGCTTTGCCCGCCAACCTGTTAAGAATTTTCGACATCGTTCGATGATGGGTAGGAAGGCGTTTGAAGGCAGGCGAGTGGGTGCTAAGGGTAGGCCTAAATAGATCTGTGGGAAGGAGGAGGTTGTGCATTGCATGGTAGATGCAATGGATGCCGACAGTATAGGTGCGACATGCATAGGCACTAACGTTGTTTTGGTGAAGTTGATAGAGAGGCCAGTTGCCCGAGCGAAGTCCTGTAGAATGTTTTTTAACTGTTGGGCGCCGTCATTTGATGCTTTAGCGATGATTAGGGTGTCATCAGCGTATTGTAGGACAGTTGGCGGGAGATGTGAGAAAAGCGGGTGGCTAAGGTGTGATAGATTGCAGTCTTGTTGTATCATTTGCTGCAGAAGATCAGCAACGATGATGAATAGGTAGGGTGAGATGGGGTCACCCTGTCGGAGGCCGTTTTTGCAGTTAATCTAGTTACCG
>NW_021274289.1:0-1393 GCF_002162155.2 Triticum dicoccoides
CTTATGTGAAAAAGTTTCAGGATTAAGCTCGAACCCAAAGCGGATAAAATGCATCTTCATAGGACACCCAAAACAGTTGGGTATACCTCCTAATTCAGATCCGAAAGCAATATGGATTGTTTCTAGAATCGGGTCCTTTCGCGAGGAAAAGTTTCTCTCGAAAGAGTTGAGTGGGAGGATGGTGGAAACTTGATGAGGTTATTGAACCGTCTCTTCAACTAGTGTGTGGCAGAGCACAGGAAGTTGTTCCTGTGACACCTACACCAATTGAAGTGGAAGCTTATGATAGTGATCATGAAGCTTCGGATCAAGTCACTACCGAACCTCGTAGGATGACAAGGATGCGTACTACTTCAGAGTGGTACGGTAATCCTGTCTTGAAGGTCATGTTGCTAGACAACAATGAACCTACGAGCTATGGAGAAGCGATGGTGGGCCTGAATTCCGACAAATGGTTAGAAGCCATGAAATCCGAGATAGTATCCATATATCAGAACAAAGCATGGACTTTGATGGACTTGCCCGATGATCGGCAATCCATTGAGATAAATGGACCTTTTAAGAAGAAGACGGACGTGGATGGAAATGTCACCATCCATGAAGCTCGACTTGTGGCGAAGAGTTTTTCACAAGTTCAAGGAGTTGACTACGATGAGATTTTCTCATCCGTAGCGATGCTTAAGTCCGTCGGAATCATGTTAGCATTAGCTGCATTTACGAAATCTGGCAGATGGATGTCAAGACAAGTTTCCTTACTAGTTTTCGTAAGGAAAGGTTGTATGCAATACAATCAGAAAAGTTTTGTCGATCCTAAGGATGCTAAAAGGTATGCTAGCTCCAGCGATCCTTTTTTAAGGACTGGAGTAAGCATCTCGGAGTTGGAATGTACGCTTTGATGAGATGATCAAAGATTTTGGATTTATACAAAGTTTATAAGAAACTTGTATTTCCAAAGAAGTGAGTGGGAGCACTATAGAATTTCTAATGAGTATATGTTGTTGACATATTGTTGATCAGAAATGATGTAGAATTTCTAGAAAGCATATAGGGTTATTTGAAAGGTGTTTTCAATAGAAAACCTGGATCAAGCTACTTGAACATTGAGCATCAAGATCAATAAGATAGATCAAAATGCTTAATAATACTTTCAAATGAGCACATACCTTGACATGATCTTGAAGGTGTTCAAGATGGACCAGTCAAAGAAGGAGTTCTTGCCTGAGTTGTAAGGTATGAAGTTAAGACTTAAAGCTCGACCATGGCAGAATAGAGAGAAAGGACGAAGGTCGTCCCCTATGCTTTAGACGTAGGCTCTTCAGTATGCTATGCTGTGTACCGCACCTGAAGTGTGCCTTGCCATGAGACAGTCAAGGGGTACAAGAGTGATCCAAGA
>NW_021274290.1:0-1803 GCF_002162155.2 Triticum dicoccoides
GTAGTAAACCTTAATAATGTTGGAGTATTGTATTTTCTTAATGGAAAGTCCAGGGCTCATCTATATGTGACATGGTTATGACACGTCTAAGTATGACATAAGCGCAACACATCAGCCATCTTGTGCTTGTTTTTTTACATCCAACCAGAGATATTTGGAAACCGGACGGTTTTCAAAAATTTCATGAGCCCAAAAATTTGTAACACAAACCAAAAAGTAAAGTTTTTTTTTAATTTAAAGGACCGAACAAGGTCAAATACAGCTCGTACGTGTATGCCATCCAAACACATGTCTTACCTTGCAGGTAGAACTGGGAAGCTACTAGACTTCCGGGGATCATTCCCCATCATGGGAACTTAATATTTTCTATCTTTTTATAGTCATCCAACGCTCCATACAAAAAATTTGGCCGCGCTGCAGACGGCAGGAATCAATAGGACACTCTTCTGTAATGAAAGAGTCATCCTAACCACTAGAATGGAAAGTAGTTGTTGCAAAAAGAAAGGGTTAATTTATACTCCCTCCGTTCCTTTATGTAAAATGTAATTTTTTGGGCCACGGTGACCAAGACACATTATTATAGAGAATTTAGGATGAAATTACCCTTTGGATAATTCGTTGGTTTGTGGCAAGTAAGTCAATTAGGCCAGAAAAGAAAGAAATATGGGTAATCGGGAGAGATGCACTTTCCTATTTTTCTAGAAGCAGAGATACATGTAACCGAAAGAGAGACACTTTCCATTTTTCTGAAGGTCTAAAAAAGGAATTGAGGAGAATTAGCAAAAATGCACATACACTTTACAAAAAGAAATAGGGGGAGTATACATATTTAGAAGCTAGAATTTTTTGAACTCGTCTTTTGTTTTCGAGAGTTTTCGAAAACCGGGTTTTCCGGCCTGAACCGAAAAGAAACAGTAACTAGAAAAAAAACTTGCGTCGAACACAAACATACAACACTCACTCACTCTAGCTACTATCCGCATGAAGGCACACTTGCACGATCACACAATCTACCCACTAGCTTAGCTGCAAATCACTTGCCTATGCATGCATGTATGCACATTAGGAAAATCACTTGATACCTACTCAAAAAAGTTAGCAAATACTAAAAAGTTTGCAAACTTAAAAATGTCTTTGAATTTGAAAAAAATATCATGATTTAAAAAAACATGAATTTGATTTTTTTAAATTCAAAATTGTAAGAATTTTGATGACTTTTAATAAAAAATCATGATTTTTTTTAAATGTTGAGATGGAACTGGCCGACAACCCCCCTCCCGCCTTTAATTGCAGTCTTGTTGTGGACCTGCAACTGCATGTCATGGGTGGACTTGCAACTGGGACCAAGATGGGTCGGGCCTAGTTGCGTGTCAAGGACATACTTGCAACTGGCAGACAAATGGGTCGGGGCCCAGTTGTGTATCGAGGGTGGAGTTGCAATCGGGACATAATTGGTCGGGCCCGCAGTTGTTTATCGAGGGTGGACTTGCAACTGCGACAAAAAGGTGGCCCCGCCAATTGCATGTCAGGGGTGTAGATGGACCTGTATCTAGGACAAAAATGGGTTGGGCCCCATTGGTTTGTCAATGGTGGACTTCCAACTAAGACAAGAAAAAAGGTGGCCACCACATTTACATGTCGGGGGTAGAGTTGCAAGCCTGTAGAGGTTGCACATGCAACTAGGAGAAAATTGGGTCGGAACCGAGATGCATATCGAGGATGGAGTTGCAACTAGGACAATTTGGTCGGGCATCCAGTTGCGTACCTAGGGTGGTCTTGCAACTCGCAAAAAATAGGTGCCCC
>NW_021274291.1:0-2638 GCF_002162155.2 Triticum dicoccoides
CACTAGAATAATAGGAACAGCACAAGGACTAAGGGATTCGCGTATATAACCTTTGTCGAGAAGCTCTTGTACTTGACGCATAATCTCCTTCGTCTCCTCTGGATTGGTACGGTATGGTGCACGGTTTGGCAGTGAAGCACCGGGAATTAAGTCAATCTGATGCTCAATCCCTCGAATAGGCGGTAATCCCGGTGGCACGTCTTGTGGAAAAACGTCAGCGAACTCCTGCAAAATGTTAGTGACAGCAGGAGGCAAAGAGGAACCCATTGGCACTTCCCTTTGAAGGAAATTCGAGAGATTATGTTCCTTATAGACATTAGCCCCCTTGGTAGGGACAAACGTACCTTTCTGCAGATGCTCTATGATCCGGGCAATCTCATTTGGCCGTAAATTGAAGAAAATCCAGCGGCTATATGCCTTATTCTCCTTGTTTTCGCCGGATGGCATGCTGTAACTCACGCGCGTGAAAGCCAAGAACAAAAGGGCATTCCTGGCATCGGTCAATATATATGTGGAAACGATATCTCCTCTATAGAGGACAAGAAATTTTGGGGCAATCAGGCAAAAAGCGCACGAGAAAATGAAGTACTTTCAAGTACGGCCATAGAATGGTGAGATGTTCACTAGAACAGTCATAATTTTGTCATTCGGAGTCCGTGTCGGACCCACAAGTACTCAAACAGGTCGCGGTGAGCACGCGAATCCAGAAAATACTCCCCGCTTGCGCCAGGAGGCCCCGGAGTGCCCTCAAATACGGCCTTAAGCAGGACTTTTTGGCCCTGAAAGTCAAAGAACATCATTCGTCGCTATTTTTCAGACAAGTTTCTGAACCCATTGGCACTTCCTTTTGAAGGAAATTCGAGAGATTATGTTGCTTATAGACATTAGCCCCCCTGGTAGGGACAAATGTACCTTTCTGCAGATGCTCTATGATCCGGGCAATCTCATTTGGCCGTAAATTGAAGAAAATCCAGCGGCTATATGCCTTATTCTCCTTGTTTTCGCCGGATGGCATGCTGTAACTCACGCGTGTGAAAGCTAAGAACAAAAGGGCATTCCTGGCATCGGTTAATATATATGTGGAAACGATATCTCCTCTATAGAGGACAAGAAATTTTGGGGCAATCAAGCAAAAAGCGCACGAGAAAATGAAGTACTTTCAAGGACTGCCATAGAATGGAGAGATGTTCACTAAAACGGTCATAATTTTTCATTCGGAGTGCATGTCGGACCCACAAGTACTCAAACAGCTCGCGGCGAGCGTGCAAATCCAGAAAATACTCCCTGCTTGCGCCAGGAGGCCTGGAGTGCCCTGAAATACGGCCTTAAGCAGGACTTTTTGGCCCTGAAAGTCAAAGAACATCATTCGTCGTTGTTTTTTAGACAAGTTTCTGAAACCATTGGCACTTCCTTTTGAAGGAAATTTGAGAGATTATGTTGCTTATAGACATTAGCCCCCCTGGTAGGGACAAACGTACCTTTCTGCAGATGCTCTATGATCCGGGCAATCTCGTTTGGCCGTAAATTGAAGAAAATCCAGCGGCTATATGCCTTATTCTCCATGTTTTCACCGGATGGCATGCTTTAACTCATGCGCGTGAAAGCCAAGAACAAAAGGGCATTCCTGGCATTGGTCAATATATATGTGGAAACGATATCTCCTCTATAGAGGACAAGAAATTTTGGGGCAATCAGGCAAAAAGTGCACGAGAAAATGAAGTACTTTCAAGGACTGCCATAGAATGGAGAGATGTTCACTAAAACGGTCATAATTTTGTCATTCGGAGTCCATGTCGGACCCACAAGTACTCAAACTGCTCGCGGCGAGCGCACGAATCAAAAAAATGCTCCCCGCTTGTGCCAGGAGGCCCGGAGTGCCCTCAAATACGGCCTTAAGCAGGACTTTTTGCCCCTGGAAGTCAAAGAACATCATTCGTCGCTGTTTTTCAGACAAGTTTCTGAACCCATTGGCACTTCCTTTTGAAGGAAATTCGAGAGATTATGTTGCTTATAGACATTAGCCCCCCTGGTAGGGACAAACGTACCTTTCTGCAGACGCTCTATGATCCGGGCAATCTCATTTGGCCGTAAATTGAAGAAAATCCAGCGGCTATATGCCTTATTCTCCTTGTTTTCGCCGAATGGCATGCTGTAACTCACGCGTGTGAAAGCTAAGAACAAAAGGGCATTCCTGGCATCGGTCAATATATATGTGGAAACGATATCTCCTCTATAGAGGACAAGAAATTTTGGGGCAATCAAGCAAAAAGCGCACGAGAAAATGAAGTACTTTCAAGGACTGCCATAGAATGGAGAGATGTTCACTAAAACGGCCATAATTTTTTCATTCGGAGTGCATGTCGGACCCACAAGTACTCAAACAGCTCGCGGCGAGCGCGCGAATCCAGAAAATACTCCCTGCTTGCGCCAGGAGGCCTGGAGTGCCCTGAAATACGGCCTTAAGCAGGACTTTTTGGCCCTGAAAGTCAAAGAACATCATTCGTCGTTGTTTTTTAGACAAGTTTCTGAAACCATTGGCACTTCCTTTTGAAGGATATTCGAGAGATTATGTTGCTTATAGACATTAGCCCCCCTTGTAGGGACAAACGTACCTTTCTGCAGATGCTCTATGATCCGG
>NW_021274292.1:0-711 GCF_002162155.2 Triticum dicoccoides
CACAACCCGGAGACGCGTGCCGCCTCTTCGGACATGCCACAACACCACCCCGCATGTATGAGGGCCCGGTACGACGCTCCGGTGGCGTTGCTACCCCCCCAGGGCCCCCGTCCCGGCTAACCCTGTAGCGTTTGACCACAGGATCTAGCCCTTTGACTTTGCACGGACGGGCTTTGACCAGTGGACCTCTCCACCCGGTTGTGTTAGGTCGGCCCAGAGGAACACTTTGGAGCAACATCCGGGCCAAACCCATAGCTACATCCACTCCGTGTAGACCCGACGCGTCCGTTTCCCCCCTCCAGGTGCCGGCGGCGGCGGCGTCCGTGAGGGGGGGGCACACCCCGGAGACGCGTGCTGGGCGTTTGCAACCGCCTCAACACTTCCAGATTTGTGAGAGGCCGCCTACGCAAGATTTGACGGTATGCTAGCCCCCGGAGGCCGCCGGCCACAGTCGTAGACGTGCGAAGAGCAATCCGCGTAGAGGGAAGTGTTCAGATACTTCTCCATCACAAAAAATTATGAAAAATTACCATCAGTCCTATAGCACATGTGCCCACGTTGTGTAAAAAACTCATGATTTTATCGCGCTCCAAGTATTTAATAATATTCACGCTGCATCGTTACCGCAGAACGTCTACTACCGTTTCATTGCCGTCCGTGAGGGGGGCCACAACCCGGAGACGCGTGCCGCCTCTTCGGACACGCCACAAC
>NW_021274293.1:0-1979 GCF_002162155.2 Triticum dicoccoides
GGGACAGGCATCCATGACCCAGCATCGAACGTGTCGGTCATCAGCGAGTGAATCCAGGCTGTAGCACTGGGCTAACAGGACTCCGGTGAACCGGGCTGTAGCGGGCTAGCAGGACTCCGGTATTCATCGCGTGACATTTCCCCGAAGGGACAGACACAGGATCGAAGAAGGACACATGCCGGCCTGCCTAAGTGTTCCGGAGCAGTAGCAAGCTACCAGGGCTCAGTGGAAGCACTAGGAGACATTTCCCGGTAAGAGAGGCTACTAAGAATAAACAACTAGATAGTCAGATCCCACACATAGCAATACACATTACACGTACGCATAACATGCAAGTATGTGCTGTACAACATGGCATCACAGCATAACTCAACAACTCATATAGATAAAGGCTCAGAAGAGCCGTCATAGCATAAATTGCAAACAGGGGTCACAAGACCCATCATACAGAGCATACAAGCAACAAGCGGAAAAGGTTCTCGAACCTAGCCTGCTTCTTAGCATCCGTGGACACTTCTTCTGTGGCATAGCGGCCAAGGTTCTCGAACTCTCTGCTATAAGCATCAACAGCCATCTTACTCTGGGTGAAACTACAGAACTCTTCTCTCTTGCGATCAAGGAGGGCTTGGGGAATGTGATGCTCGCGAAAAGCCTCAGTGAAATCCTTCCAGGTAGGAATCTGGCCAGCTGGAAGCATAGCCTCATAGTTCTGCCACCAAAGACTAGCAGGACCTTCCAGGTGATATGTGGCATAAGTGACCTTGTCATCTTCAGCTACGTTCGCAGAACGCAGCTTATGGGTGATGCTACGGAGCCAATCATCTGCATCGAGTGGCTCGATGGAAGGATGAAAGGTAGGTGGGTGCAAGCGAATGAAGTCATGAATGGTCACAGACTTGTTGGACTGATGTGCGGTGTTCTTCTCGATACGTGCCAACAAGTGGTTGGACTCACGCTTGTTCCTCTCCATCTCTAGCATGAACTCTGTCAGCGAAGGCTGGTCGGGAGGATCCTCATCCCTACCATCTCCGTGGTTCTGGTTACGAGCAACGGAACTTCGCTTGGCTGATGACATCCTGAGAAACGAATCAAGGACGGAATCAGCAACAACTAAGGACTGTAGAATGTAGGACAAGGAATTAGTATCACTCGAACCCCTAGGAAAAATCCGGCAGCATAACGGCAGCAAAATGCTCAGAATGAGACATCCTACTAAAAATGGGGTAGTACAACAACTCAACATCACCACTCAAGGTTCTGGGATAGTACTAAACAGACTACACCCGAAGTACTCGAAACTGGGGTATGACTCTGATCAACCAATCTTATGGAACTACGGAGTAGTAACACGTGATCCTGATAGACGGAGGAGAAGCCTAGTTCCTTAACCCCGTCGGAAAGATAGGATGACTCAGATCAGAAGGCCATGAGGTAAAGGAGTAAAAGAGCCTTACGTTCCAACCCACAATCAATTCCCTTACATAACTAAAGAATTTCTAGACTCAACTTCGACCAGTATGGCTTGGTAATCCTACAGGCAGTCAAGCTCTGATACCAAAACTGTCAGGACCCCGACTCGATGCCACATCGATCTAGCATGTAACACCTCATATCGCTTTGCGGCCTCACGCACGGTATCCCCACGGTGTCGCCTTACCTTTGCCCGGGACCGTTTGCGCATTTTGGCACACTTATATGATGGTGTCGCTAGCATCCATATGATAAAGAGCCCGGGCTGACATGGCTAGTCGTAAACCCAAAGTGGCACTAACTTACAGGGACAGGCATCCATGACCCAGCATCGAACGTGTCGGTCATCAGCGAGTGAATCCAGGCTGTAGCACTGGGCTAACAGGACTCCGGTGAACCGGGCTGTAGCGGGCTAGCAGGACTCCGGTATTCATCACGTGACATTTCCCCGAAGGGACAGACACAGGATCGAAGAAGGACACATGCCGGCCTGCCTAAGTGTTCCGGAG
>NW_021274294.1:0-1641 GCF_002162155.2 Triticum dicoccoides
GAGTTGAACTAGCTCTATAAGCTAGTTCAAATAATTTTACACTAGAGTTGAACTAGCTCTATAGCCAAGTACAAATAATTTTACACTAGAGTTGAACTAGCTCTATAAGCTAGTTCAAATAATTTGACAATAGAGTTTAACTAGCTCTATAAGCTAGTTCAAAGAATTTTACACTAGAGTTGAACTAGCTCTATAGCCTTGTACAAATAATTTTGCACTAGAGTTGAACTAGCACTATAAGCTAGTTTAAATAATTTTACACTAGAGTTGAACTAGCTCTATAAGCAAGTTGAAATAATTTTACACTAGAGTTGCACTAGCTCTATAGCCTAGTACAAATAATTTTACACTAGAGTTGAACTAGCTCTATAAGCTAGTTCAAATAATTTTACACTAGAGTTCAACTAGCACTATAGCCTAGTACAAAAAATTTTACACTAGAGTTGAACTAACTCTATAGCCTAGTACAAATAATTTTACACTAGAGTTGAACTAGCTCTATAAGCCAGTTAAAATAATTTTACACTATAGTTGAACTAGCTCTATAGCCTAGTACTAAGAATTTTACAAAAGATTTGAACTAGCTCTATAAGCTAGTTCAAATAATTTTACACTAGAGTTGAACTAGCTATATAGCCAAGTACAAATAATTTTACACTAGAGTTGAACTAGCTCTATAAGCTAGTTCAAATAATTTGACAATAGAGTTTAACTAGCTTTATAAGCTAGTTCAAAGAATTTTACACTAGAGTTGAACTAGCTCTATAGCCTAGTACAAATAATTTTGCACTAGAGTTGAACTAGCACTATAAGCTAGTTTAAATAATTTTACACTAGAGTTGAACTAGCTCTATAAGCAAGTTGAAATAATTTTACACTAGAGTTGCACTAGCTCTATAGCCTAGTAAAAATAATTTTACACTACAGTTGAACTAGCTCTATAAGCTAGTTCAAATAATTTTACACTAGAGTTAAACTAGCACTATAGCCTAGCACAAATAATTTTACACTAGAGTTGAACTAACTCTATAGCCTAGTACAAATAATTTTACACTAGAGTTGAACTAGCTCTATAAGCCAGTTAAAATAATTTTACACTATAGTTGAACTAGCTCTATAGCCTAGTACAAAGAATTTTACAAAAGAGTTGAACTAGCTCTATAAGCTAGTTCAAATAATTTTACACTAGAGTTGAACTAGCTGTATAGCCAAGTACAAATAATTTTACACTAGAGTTGAACTAGCTCTATAAGCTAGTTCAAATAATTTGACAATAGAGTTTAACTAGCTTTATAAGCTAGTTCAAAGAATTTTACACTAGAGTTGAACTAGCTCTATAGCCTAGTACAAATAATTTTTCACTAGAGTTGAACTAGCACTATAAGCTAGTTTAAATAATTTTACACTAGAGTTGAACTAGCTCTATAAGCAAGTTGAAATAATTTAACACTAGAGTTGCACTAGCTCTATAGCCTAGTACAAATAATTTTACAGTAGAGTTGAACTAGCTCTATAAGCTAGTTCAAATAATTTTACACTAGAGTTGAACTAGCTCTATAGCGTAGTACAAATAATTTTACAATAGAGTTGAACTAGCTCTAGTTCAAATAATTTGACACTAGAGTTTAACTAGCTCTATAA
>NW_021274294.1:2002-3360 GCF_002162155.2 Triticum dicoccoides
TACACTATAGTTGAACTAGCTCTATAGCCTAGTACAAAGAATTTTACACAAGAGTTGAACTAGCTCTATAAGCTAGTTCAAATAATTTTACACTAGAGTTGCACTAGCTCTATAGCCAAGTACAAATAATTTTACACTAGAGTTGAACTAGCTCTATAAGCTAGTTCAAATAATTTGACAATAGAGTTTAACTAGCTCTATAAGCTAGTTCAAAGAATTTTACACTAGAGTTGAACTAGCTCTATAGCCTTGTACAAATAATTTTGCACTAGAGTTGAACTAGCACTATAAGCTAGTTTAAGTAATTTTACACTAGAGTTGAACTAGCTCTATAAGCAAGTTGAAATAATTTTACACTAGAGTTGCACTAGCTCTATAGCCTAGTACAAATAATTTTACACTAGAGTTGAACTAGCTCTATAAGCTAGTTCAAATAATTTTACACTAGAGTTCAACTAGCACTATAGCCTAGTACAAATAATTTTACACTAGAGTTGAACTAACTCTATAGCCTAGTACAAATAATTTTACACTAGAGTTGAACTAGCTCTATAAGCCAGTTAAAATAATTTTACACTATAGTTGAACTAGCTCTATAGCCTAGTACAAAGAATTTTACAAAAGAGTTGAACTAGCTCTATAAGCTAGTTCAAATAATTTTACACTAGAGTTGAACAAGCTGTATAGCCAAGTACAAATAATTTTACACTAGAGTTGAACTAGCTCTATAAGCTAGTTCAAATAATTTGACAATAGAGTTTAACTAGCTTTATAAGCTAGTTCAAAGAATTTTACACTAGAGTTGAACTAGCTCTATAGCCTAGTACAAATAATTTTGCACTAAAGTTGAACTAGCACTATAAGCTAGTTTAAATAATTTTACACTAGAGTTGAACTAGCTCCATAAGCAAGTTGAAATAATTTTACACTAGAGTTGCACTAGCTCTATAGCCTAGTACAAATAATTTTACACTAGAGTTGAACTAGCTCTATAAGCTAGTTCAAATAATTTTACACTAGAGTTCAACTAGCACTATAGCCTAGTACAAATAATTTTACACTAGAGTTGAACTAACTCTATAGCCTAGTACAAATAATTTTACACTAGAGTTGAACTAGCTCTATAAGCCAGTTAAAATAATTTTACACTATAGTTGAACTAGCTCTATAGCCTAGTACAAAGAATTTTACAAAAGAGTTGAACTAGCTCTATAAGCTAGTTCAAATAATTTTACACTAGAGTTGAACTAGCTGTATAGCCAAGTACAAATAATTTTACACTAGAGTTGAACTAGCTCTATAAGCTAGTTCAAATAATTTGACAATAGAGTTTAACTAGCTTTATAAGCTAGTTCAAA
>NW_021274294.1:7233-8272 GCF_002162155.2 Triticum dicoccoides
TAGAGTTGAACTAGCTCTAGTTCAAATAATTTGACACTAGAGTTTAACTAACTCTATAAGCTCGTTCAAATAATTTTACACTAGAGTTGAACTAGCTCTATAACCTAGTACAAATAATTTTACACTAGAGTTGAAATAGCACTATAAGCTAGTTTAAATAATTTTACACTAGAGTTGAACTAGCTCTATAAGCAAGTTGAAATAATTTTACACTAGAGTTGCACTAGCTCTATAGCCTAGTACAAATAATTTTACACTAGAGTTGAACTAGCTCTATAAGCTAGTTCATATAATTTTACACTAGAGTTGAACTAGCTCTATAGCCTAGTACAAATAATTTTACACTACAATTGAACTAGCTCTATAAGCTAGTTGAAATGATTTTACACTAGAGTTGAGCTAGCTCTATAAGCTAGTTAAAATAATTTTACAATAGAGTTGACCTAGCTCTATAGCCTAATACAAATCATTTTACACTAGAGTTGAACTAGTTCTATAGCCTATTACAAATGATTTTACACTAGAGTTGAACTAGGTCTATAGCCTAGTACAAATAATTTTACAGTAGAGTTGAACTAGCTCTATAAGCTAGTTCAAATAGTTTTACACTAGAGTTGAACTAGCACTATAGCCTACTATAAATAATTTTACACTAGAGTTGAACTAGCACTATAAGCGAGTTAAAATAATTTTACACTAGAGTTGAGCTAGCTCTATAGCCTAGTACAAATAATTTTACACTAGAGTTGAACTAGCACTATAAGCTAGTTTAAATAATTTTACACTTGAGTTGCACTAGCTCTATAGCCTAGTACAAATAATTTTACACTAGAGTTGAACTAGCTCTCTAAGCTAGTTCAAATAATTTTACACTAGAGTTGAACTAGCTCTATAGCCTAGTACAAATAATTTTACACTACAATTGAACTAGCTCTATAAGCTAGTTGAAATAATTTTACACTAGAGTTGAGCCAGCTCTATAAGCTAGTTCAAATAATTTTACACTAGAGTTGAACTAGCTCTATAAGCTGTTGAAATA
>NW_021274294.1:10862-11483 GCF_002162155.2 Triticum dicoccoides
ACTAGCTCTATAGCCTAGTACAAATAATTTTACACTAGAGTTGAACTAGCTCTATAAGCTAGTTCAAATAATTTTACACTAGAGTTGAACTAGCTCTATAGCCTAGTACAAATAATTTTACACTACAATTGAACTAGCTCTATAAGCTAGTTGAAATGATTTTACACTAGAGTTGAGCTAGCTCTATAAGCTAGTTAAAATAATTTTACAATAGAGTTGACCTAGCTCTATAGCCTAATACGAATGATTTTACACTAGAGTTGAACTAGTTTTGTAGCCTATTACAAATGATTTTACACTAGAGTTGAACTTGCTCTATAGCCTAGTACAAATAATTTTACACTAGAGTTGAACTAGCTCTATAAGCTAGTTCAAATAATTTTACACTAGAGTTGAACTAGCACTATAGCCTACTATAAATAATTTTACACTAGAGTTGAACTAGCTCTATAAGCCAGTTAAAATAATTTTACACTATAGTTGAACTAGCTCTATAGCCTAGTACAAATAATTTTACACTAGAGTTGAACTAGCTCTATAAGCTAGTTCAAATAATTTGACAATAGAGTTTAACTAACTCTATAAGCTATTTCAAATAATTTTACACTAGAGTTGAGCTAG
>NW_021274295.1:0-799 GCF_002162155.2 Triticum dicoccoides
GGGGGGGGGGGCGAGAAGACGAAGAATCCCCAGGAGATGATCACGACGGTGATGCTGTACACAGTCATCATGTAGAAGATGCAGGACATGATGATGATGCCGGCGGAGCAGACGACGTTGGACCATCGATGGGCTGGGTGCAGGACCCTCATATTCAAGAGCTGCTTCTCAAGCAGACGGATAACGCAAGAGCTGCCGCCCGAGAGAAATCCAAGATGGATCAACTTGAGTTAGACGCGGTTACTCCGTTGTATGAAGGATGCAGGCCCGAGGATACCCGCCTGAAAGTAACGCTCATGGCTCTGGAGATGAAGGTAAAACACAAAATGACCGACGCATGCTTCGACGAGAACATGTCATTCTGGCATGAACGTCTTCCCAAGGGAAACAAGTGCCCAACCAGTTTGGAGGAGGCGAAGAAAATCGTGTGTCCTCTGGATTTACCGCACGTGAAATACCATGTGTGCATGAACAATTGCATCATTTATCGGGACGAGCACGCGGAGTCTACAATATGTCCGGTGTGCGGTGTCACTCGATACAAGAAGAGGAAGAAAGCTCCTCGAAAAGTGGTGTGGTACTTTCCGATCACTCCTCGTCTGCAGCGGTATTTCGCGGATCCTAAGGTAGCAAAGCTCCTGCGTTGGCACGCGGATAGGGAGGAGAAGAAGCGAGAAGATGACGCAAATGATCCGGAGATAGATAAAAAAGACAAGATGCTGAGTCACCCTAAGGATGCGAGCCAGTGGCAAGCATTGAACTTCGAATACCCAGAATTTGGGAACGATCCAAGGAACAT
>NW_021274296.1:0-1745 GCF_002162155.2 Triticum dicoccoides
CCCGAAGGGACAGACACAGGATCGAAGAAGGACACATGCCGGCCTGCCTAAGTGTTCCGGAGCAGTAGCAAGCTACCAGGGCTCAGTGGAAGCACTAGGAGACATTTCCCGGTAAGAGAGTCTACTAAGGATAAACAACTAGATAGTCAGATCCCACACATAGCAATACACATTACACGTACGCATAACATGCAAGTATGTGCTGTACAACATGGCATCACAGCATAACTCAACAATCATATAGATAAAAGCTCAGAAGAGCCATCATAGCAATTATTGCAAACAGGGGTCACAAGACCCATCATACAGAGCATACAAGCAACAAGCGGAAGCATTACATGTCTGGGTACAGACATCTACAAAAGAAAAAGGCTGAAAGCCTGACTATCTACAACGTCCGCTCAAGATCGTAGCTGAGGTACTAGCTACTAGTCGAAGTCCATGAGAACACTAGTAAGACCGAAGTCTCAGCTGCAAAAACATAAATAGAGCAACATGAGTACAAAGGTACTCAGCAAGACTTACATCAGATCCTATCATACATGCATTTGTATCAAGAGGGTAATGTGGGGTTTAGTTGCAGCAAGCCAGCTTTGACTCTGTGGCTATCCTGTTCTACGACTACCAGAATCTCTGGAGGTGAAACAACGTACACGAGTCCACTAATCACCACACAATACACTACTATGGACTCATCCCCGTCTCCCTACGAGAAGGCCATCCATAGCACTCACACTTGTCTTGAGCATTTTATAGTATCCACTTCAAGTGGTCTATGTACCATGTAAGCATCCAAGAAGTCCATAACCGCGGACCCGGCTATTCGAATAGATCATGTTAACCCTGCAGGGGTGTACTTCTTCACACACGCTCTCGCCACTTACCGCCATGTACACGCCATGTATCTCGGCAACCTTCAAGCGGAAGCCTGGCGAGGGTGTTGGCCACGACCTGACTAACCACACAAGACTCTAATCCAGGTTTATCGCCTATTCGGGTTCCATCCGCAAGGAGATCCGGCCGGGGTTTCAGTCACGGCCCCAAACGATGTGTGCAGGGTTCCCAAGCCCACCTCGCCGGATGGATCTACGCTTGGTACACCGTGCCACTGGTGCCTAGTCTGTCCCAAGCCCACCTGGCCGGGTGCCACTTGGTAGACTACTAACACTACCTACAAACACCAGAAACTAGTTGCGACTCCTAGACAGAGACCAAGTTGGTTAATAAGCCGAGAGGGGTCGAGTTACCGGAACCCAATGTGTGGTAGTATCGAGTCATTGGACAACATACATAGAACTCAGTGCTTAAGGGCGGTTCCAGTGAGACAACCCACCATGTACTCCTACATGGCCTCTCACCGCTACCTTTACCAAATCGTGTTCACACACTTAACTCTCAGCACCAGAACATATCGTAACACTCCAATTCATTCCCAATGAATCAGACCTGACACAACTCTAAGCAATAGCAGGCATAGCATGGTAGGGACACATCAGTGGCTTCAATCAACTCCTACACATGCTAGTGGGTTTCAACTATTTACTGTGGCAATGACAGGTCATGCAGAGGAATGGGTTCAACTACCGCAGCACAAAGTAGCAGATGAATCGTTGTTGTCCTAATGCAATAACTGAGAGCAGGAGCGAGAGAGTAGGGTTTTATCGAAATGAACAAGGGGGTTTGCTTGCCTGGTAAATCAACAAGGGAGGCACTGCTTCACCGACAGGTACTCTGGAACGTCTCCG
>NW_021274297.1:0-2029 GCF_002162155.2 Triticum dicoccoides
CAGGTGCTTACCGAGTAGAAGAGGTGGAGAAGAATGTGATGTACAGAGCAACGCACACTCGAGCGGAGTGCAGGCTCGTCGACCTGTCCTGCAGCGGCCGAGACATCCCACATCGTCGTCTTCGTGACCGGGACACCAGGTGAGAGAGGCCCAGAAAATTATTTGCAAGATATATGTATTATTTGCTGCATTGATAAGATCTTTTGGGTTCTGTTTTAATGGAGTACTGATCAGCTTGTGCTGGAAAACGGTGTACTGAAATTGTTTACTGGAACGGTTTCAGTTAGGACTTGGCAATTCTTTGAACTTTTGTACTTGCATTGTGTCTGTTGGATTGGATTAATCTGTTTGTGTAGCCTGATGATTAGTTGGTTACATATTCCCAGTCTTGGAACCTGAAAACTCAAATCAGTCCAGTCATATAAGTTCAGCTTCACATTGAAGATATTGATTTCTATATTATTTAGGCAATTGTAATTCAGACAGAAAATTCATGTTGTATCCCACAAACACTACATAGAAATTAGTTTCTGCATGCACATTACATTGCTTTTTGGTTTTGTACACCAACTATCTTCTTGATTGCAAAACTATTGGCACGACATTTTGCCTGCTGGATTTATGGGCACACGCTAGTAGGTTGTCTTAAGCTAGTTGGTGTTTGGTTTTTAATTCAGACAATTCAGTTTTTCAATTTAATACTATATGTTGCTAGTAGAAGACTTTGCAACTTCAGAAGCCCAAATCACTTCAGCCTGCTCATTTAAACTTCACAGAGAAGATACCAATTTCTACTATTTAGCCTACTGTAATTGTTTTGATTCATGCGTGGACAAAATTCAGGTTGTATCTCTTAGCACTGTATGAAAACTAGCTTTTTGTATGCATTACCTTGTTTTGCGTTTTTGGACTTCAGCTTTCTTCTTGATATTTTCATTAACCTGTTGCAGTACCTGTGACATGATGTGTGTCTAACTGCTTCGATGTTTTTGCTAATTCAGCCCATGTGGAGGTACGGTATGCGATGTCGATGCAGTGTAGAGAAAGAACAGAGCAGGACTCCTGACTGTAGCTTCACGGTTCGCTTGTTGTTGCCTTGGCCATGTGAATCCCATTTTTTTTGCACTAAGATAGGGGTTCTGGAAAACCCAGTAGTTCTTCTATTTCTGCTAGCTAAACTTGCTCCATTCTCCTGACAGTAGGAAATCTATTTTGGGCTGGTCTAGCTGTTCAAAAATTCAGAAACTGCTTGAACAAAGATGCAGTTAATGTGTTTGGGCTCCTATTCTGTTGCCAGCTGCGTTTACCTTAGATTAAGCATCGTACACATATGCGATGATTGTTTTGCAGTGAGTAGAGGAATGAATTTGTTTCAGTCCTATCCTATAGCAGAGAATGAATTTATGTTTCAACAGAACTCTCAACATGCTGCACTTTCCTGCGTGCCGGGTGGCATTTGGGAAATTGAATAGTATGAGCGCTGAACTGATGTATGAAATGCAGCTATAATGGTGAAAAATTACCACCAATTCTCATGTTGATTTACTGAATTTTCATGTGTTGTACATATATCCAGTTCAATATAATGGTTCTATGTTTGTAATTCTAAACGAGCCTTACTGTTTGCTCTTTGCTCCAAGAAATTGCTAGTACTAAACCAGGTACTTGCTTATGTTGTTCATTCGTTGCATCATTATGAATGACAGCAATGCTAAATCTACTAAGCTATAGCACCAGACTACAGAAAACGGTAAATTTGTCACTGTGTTCAGCTTCACACGGTTTCAGTTCAGGATTTTCAGAGGAAGTACATTTAATCACCCGGGGCGCTCGTGGATCTGGCTTAATAGCAGACTCCCCGGACTCACTACAGTGCGCCGCCATGGACGACTATTCCCACAGGCTAGTTCAGTGCGCCACAGACTATTCTGGCCGCCACTACATTGCTGATCCTTCGATACAAACCTGCAATTGTGAACGGATGAGCAAAGACGCCGGCAGTGAGCAAACAGGGCCGCCCATTGTCGCA
>NW_021274298.1:0-2334 GCF_002162155.2 Triticum dicoccoides
TAAGTAATATGATTAAATTGAACTTAAATTTATCATGAACTTAGTCCTGGTAGTATTTTGCAAATCATGTTGTAGATCAATAGCTCGCGTTGTTGCTTCCCTGTGTTTATTTTGATATGTTCCTAGAGAAAATTGTGTTGAAAGATGTTAGTAGCAAAGATGCGGATTGGATCCGTGATCTGAGGTTTATCCTCATTGCTGCACAGAAGAATTATGTCCTTGATGCACCACTAGGTGACAGACCTATTGCAGGAGCAGATGCAGACATTATGAACGTTTGGCTAGCTCAATATGATGACTACTTGATAGTTTAGTGCACCATGCTTAATGGCTTAGAATCGGGACTTCAAAGACGTTTTGAACGTCATGGACCATATGATATGTTCCAGGAGTTGAAGTTAATATTTCAAGCAAATACCCGAGTTGAGAAATATGAAGTCTCCAACAAGTTCTATAGCTAAAAGATGGAGGAGAATCGCTCAACTAGTGAGCATGTGCCCAGATTGTCTGAGTACTACAATTGCTTGAATCAAGTGGGAGTTAATCTTCCAGATAAGATAGTGATTGACAGAATTCTCTAGTCACCATCACCAAGTTAGTAGAACTTCGTGATGAACTATGATATGCAAGGGATAACGGAAACGATTCCCAAGCTCTTCGTAATGCGGAAATTGATGAAGGTAGAAATCGAGAAAAACATCAAGTGTTGATGGTAGACAAGACCACTAGTTTCAAGAAAAGGGCAGAGGGAAGAAGGGGAACTTCAAAAAGAACAGCAAGCAAGTTGCTGCTCAAGTGAAGAAGCCCAAGTCTGATCCTAAGCCTGAGACTAAGTGCTTCTACTGCAAAGGGACTGGTCATTGGAAGCGGAACTACCCCAAGTGATTGGCAGATAAGGAGGATGGCAAAGTGAACATAAGTATATTTGATATACATGTTATTGATGTATACTTTACTAGTGTTTATAGCAACCCCTCAGTATTTGATACTAGTTCAGTTGCTAAGATTAGTAACTCGAAACGGGAGTTGCAGAATAAATAGAGACTAGTTAAGGGTGAAGTGACGATGTGTGTTGGAAGTGGTTCCAAGATTGATATGATCATCATCGCACACTCCCTATAAATTCGGGATTAGTGTTGAACCTAAATAAGTGTTATTTGGTGTTTACGTTGAGCATGAATATGATTTGATCATGTTTATTGTAATACGGTTATTCATTTAAGTAAGAGAATAAATTGTTGTTCTGTTTACATGAATAAAACCTTATATGGTTACACACCCAATGAAAATAGTTCGTTGGATCTCGATCGTAGTGATACACATAATCATAATATTGAAACCAAAAGATGCAAAGTTAATAATGATAGTGCAACTTATTTGTAGCACTGCCGTTTAGGTCATATTGGTGTAAAGCGCATGAAGAAACTCCATGCTGATGGGCTTTTGGAATCACTTGATTATGAATCAGTTGATGCTTGCGAACCATGCCTCATGGGCAAGATGACTAAGACTCTATTCTTCGGAACAATGGAGCGAGCAACAGATTTGTTGGAAATCATACATACTGATGTATGTGGTCCGATGAATATTGAGGCTCGCGATAGGTATCATTATTTTCTGATCTTCACAGATGATTTGAGCAGATATGAGTATATCTACTTGATGAAACAAAGGTCTGAAACATTTGAACAGTTCAAAGAATTTCAGAGTGAAGTGGAGAATCATCGTAACAAAAATGAAAGTTTCTACGATATGATCGCAGAAGTAAAATATTTGAGTTACGAGTTTGGTCTTCAATTAAAACAATGTGGAATAGCTTCACAAACTCATGCCACCTAGAACACCACAGCATAATGGTGTGTCCTAATGTCATAACCTTACTTTATTAGATATGGTGCAATCTATGATGTCTCTTACCGATCTACCACTATCATTTTGGGGTTATGCATTAGAGACAGCTGCATTCACGTTAAATAGGGCACCATCTAAGTCCGTTGAGACGACACAATCTGAACTGTGGTTTGGCAAGAAACCAAAGTTGTCGTTTCTTAAAGTTTGGGGTTGTGATGCTTATATGAAAAAGTTTCATCCTAATAAGCTCAAACCCAAATCGGAGAAATATGTCTTCATAGGATACCCAAAGGAGACTGTTGGGTACACCTTCTATCACAAATCCGAAGGCAAGACTTTTGTTGCTAAATTCGGAGTTTTTCTAGAGAAGGAGTTTCTCTCAAAAGAAGTGAGTGGGAGGAAAGTAGAACTTGATGAGGTAACTGTACCTGCTCCCTTATTGGAAAGTAGTTCATCACAGAAATCTGTTCCTGTGACTACTAC
>NW_021274299.1:0-1035 GCF_002162155.2 Triticum dicoccoides
TTGTTAGAGACAACGTCTCGATCACCGTCCAGGAGTGGAATAAGCCAAAGAAGGCACGAATTGCTGGTTTCACTTTTGTCGATAAGAGAACAAAAAAAGATTGCTTCAAGAAGCTTATGGAACATTTCGTTCTACCTCCGGAATACAACAAATTCGATGAGGAGGGTAACAAGATTGAGGAAAATAAGGAGAGGAGGAGGCTAGTCAAACAGTTCGCTCTTCATAAGATGGCCGACGCATTCCGGAAATTCAAGCAAAATCTAGCCCATGACTTTGTCAAGCAGAACAAGACTCCGGATTTCAAAGGACAATATGAGAAACTGAAACATGATTGGCCAGAATTTGTGAAGCAAAAGAAATCGGAGCAGTTCATTCAAATATCGAAAAAAATAAGGAAAATGCGGCTAAGAAGGAGTACAATCATATTATGGGGCCAGGAGGGCATCGCCTTTGGGAGCCTAGGTGGGAGAAGATGGAGAACGAGCTGAGGGCGCGAGGAATCCGTCCAGGTACGGAGGGATGGGACCCAAGGGCCAAAAGCTGGTGGTACGGGCATGGGGGAACGCTGAACCCGGAGACAGGGGAGTGTGTTTACCGGGGCAAAATAATTAAACCCACCCAAGCCCTTATTGACGCAATGAGGGATGCTCAAGAGGGGAAGATCAAGTTCAACAGAGAGAACGACGTGCTGACAAAAGCCCTCGGGAATCCTGAACACGGAGGACGTGTACGAGGCATGGGGCACATTCCGTGGAAAATAGGGTTCCCCCAGAACGATGACCCGTACGGTTACAGAAGCCGGAAGAGAAAGATGGATCGGGAAGCAGATGTTGTGGCGCGGTTGGCATCGGAAATGGATGTGATGAAGAAAACCGTGAGTGTACTAGTAGCCGAAAGAGATGCAGCTCGGGCGCAGCATGAAGATCATCCAGCGGATCTCGGAAGCCAGCAGCGGAGAAGCAGCGTGGCTTCCACGGAGGCCCCACCGGCTGGTGCAGATGCACCGACGATCGAAATTACTGCACCGGAGCCTCT
>NW_021274300.1:0-1027 GCF_002162155.2 Triticum dicoccoides
CCGACTCCGACCGCACCCGAACTCCGGCCGCCGCTCACGAGCTCGCCGTCGACGGTACCGGCCACCCCAGGCTCGGCCACCACCACCGTTCGACGCGCGGGAGCAAGAGCTCTCCAACGAGCCCAAGAACGGCCTCGCCCGTGCCCTGTAGCGCGATCCCGCATCGCGCCGCCGTCTCGGGCCTCGCCGGCGTCACGTCGCCGGTGGGTTTGACCCACCTTGACCACGGCAGGACCCCCCTGAGTCCCTGACAGGTGGGCCCAGCCCTGTAGCTAATTAGGATTAGCGCTAACCACTGTTAGTTAACCCCCTGACACTGACCAGTGGGCCCCAGCGCCACTAATTAGTAATTAGGATTAATTTAACCCTGTTTAACCCCCCCTGTCACTGACGTGTGGGCCCCACACGTCAGGTTTGACCTCAGCCAGCCGCAGTTGACCACTGACGTCATGATGACGTCATGCTGGCGCAATAACTATAATTTCTGGATTTAATTTAAATCAGGAAATTCCAGAATATAATTTAAACTTCAAAAATTCATAACTTTTATTCTGTAACTCCAAATTAGACAAATTATATATGAAAAATGATCAGAAAAATCCAATCTATCCATCTGTACTATTTTCATGCATGATCAAACAAGTTAAATTGAAGTTTTAAGCAGAACAAGGAAAAGCACTTTAAAAGGCCATATTTGAATTTGAAATTTGAATCCTTGATTCAAATTTGCTCAAACCCTTCTGGTTTTAGTTGCATTAGCCCAACACACTCATATTGCCATGTTTCATGCATGCATCATATTGTTGCACATTGTTTGGTGATGGTTGTGTATCGGTGTCCTTTGCGACAGGTTCTGCCTCCGAGGAGTACCGTGATTACCCTAACGAAGAACCGTATCAGTGCATCGAACCATCAGGCAAGCAACCAACCATTTGATCATATCGATACAATCCCATGTTCTCGCTCCTGCTCTCTTTTACTGCATTAAGACAACGCGATTCAAACTGCTGTGTGCTACGGTAGTTGA
>NW_021274301.1:0-857 GCF_002162155.2 Triticum dicoccoides
AATAAAATCCAAAACCAGTTTGGATTAGTTGGGACAGAGAATTTAGGTTGATCACAAGTTGTAGGGGAGGTTTTGGAGGGGTTTTACCACATGGGCAAGAATGCCAAGTCATGGTGGTTCCAAGATATGAAAATCCCAAATTTCATGGAGTTTCTTTTTAAAAGAAAAAGATTAAACTCCCAAAAATAATTTTGAGAGAGAACCAACAGAGAAGAAGTTTCAAAAGGTCAAACACCAAAGTTTGAAGCCAGAATAAAAACCTTGCCAAAGAAAAGAAAGTTTCTTAAGAGGAAGGTTTTCTGGAAAATTTTAAATGGCCTCTTTTCAAAAACCACAAAGTTTTTGCTGAAAACCAAAGTAAAAATTTTGGAGTGTCACAACACCTACCCCCTTAGGAAAAATCTCGTCCCCGATATTCAGCTGATCCTTAAATAAGTGTGGATGCTCTGTCCGAAGAAAATCCTCGCTTTCCCAGGTTGCTTCACTGTCGGTGTGATTGCTCCACTGGACTTTGAAAAACTTGATGGTTTTCTGTCGGGTCCTCCTTTCAGACTCCTCTAATATTCTTATGGGACGTTCTCGATAAGTGAGGTCTGGCTGTATGTCAATGTTCTCATGAGATACTTGTTTCTCTGGGTTGCTTACGCACTTCCTTAATTGAGAGACGTGGAACACGTCGTGAATGTCGGACAAGTCTTCGGGTAAGTCTAGCTGGTAGGCTACAGTGCCTCTTCGTGCCACTATGCAAAATGGTCCAATGAATCTTGGTGCTAATTTTCCTTTAATCTTAAACCGTTGCAATCCTCTCATCGGGGATACTCTCAAGTATACGAATTCACCGGGTTCGAAGCTGACCC
>NW_021274302.1:0-3757 GCF_002162155.2 Triticum dicoccoides
GCAAGCATGCCAATTTCTTTAGCACATCATCTTGGTGGCATAACATTAAATGAAGCAAGGTTTCATGTTTTTCAGGTCATTTTTTATTTTTTTGGAATTAAAATGCCATGGCATGTACTCCATTCATGTGCACATGCCTTGACACCAATATGTCTGAAAATTCCTTCGAATTTACTGCACATGGAATTAACTCGCACGCAAGTACACAAAAATATGATTTTTGAAACCGTTATGTTTAGGCATTGCATGTAGATGTAGTTCAAATTTGAATTATGACCATTAAATGGTTAGAAAATCACTTAAATGTCTTTAAAAGGTCAAATGACCCTTGAAATTTACCAAATTTTCACATGACAGTTGTATTAGTGCATGTTAAACGTAGGAAAAAAATTGAAGGCCGTAAGAGGAAGCTATCTCCCGTTCGACATCAAACATGCATTGTTCCCTCTCGGAACCACGAAGCTTCTAGCGAGTTGCTCCGGTTTGTGAGGGGTGCGTGCCCAAACGTTCGTCAAACATGCCAATTTCTTTACCACATCATCTTGGTGGCATGACATTACATCAACCAAGGTTTCATGTGTTTCTCATCATTTTTCTATTTTTTGAATTAAAATGCCATGTCACTCTATGCATACATATTCATGTGTCCGTGTCGTGAGACCAATATGTTTGAACATTCCTTCTAATTTATTGCACATGGAATTAACTCACACACAAGTACACATATATGATTTTTCAAAATGTTTTGGTTAGGCGTTGCATGTACATGTACTTCAAATTTGAATTACGGTCATTAAATTCTTAGAAAATCACTTAAATGTCTTTAAAAGGTCAAATGATCCCTAGAATTTTCCAAAATGTCACATTACAGTTGTAGTAGTGCACGTTAGACGTTGAAAAAATTTGAACGCCGTAAGAGGAAGCAATCTGCCGTTCGTCATCAAACATGCATTGATTCCTCTTGAAACCGCGAACCTTCTAGCGAGTTGCTCCGATTTGTGAGGGTGTGTGTCCAAACTTTCGGCAAACATGCCAATTTCTTTAGCACATCATCTTGGTGGCATGACATTAAATAAAGCAAGGTTTCATGTTTTTCAGGTCATTTTTTTTATTTTTTTGGAATTAAAATGCCATGGCATTTACTCCATGCATGTGCGCATGCGTTGACACCAATATGTCTGAAAATTCCTTCGAATTTACTGCACATGGAATTAACTATCACACAAGTACACAAAAATATGATTTTTGAAACCGTTATGTTTAGGCATTGCATGTAGATGTAGTTCAAATTTGAATTACGACCATTAAATGGTTAGAAAATCACTTAAATGTCTTTAAAAGGTCAAATGACCCCTGAAATTTACCAAATTTTCACATGACAGTTGTATTAGTGCATGTTAAACGTAGGAAAAAAATTGAAGGCCGCAAGAGGAAGCTATCTCCCGTTCGACATCAAACATGCATTGTTCCCTCTCGGAACCACGAAGCTTCTAGCAAGTTGCCCTGGTTTGTGAGGGTGCGTGTCCAAACGTTCGTCAAACATGCTAATTTCTTTACCACATCATCTTGGTGGCATGACATTATATCAACCAAGGTTTCATGTGTTTCTCATCATTTTTCTATTTTTTTAATTAAAATGCCATGTGACACCATGCATACGTATTCATGTGTCCATGTCGTGAGACCAATATGTTTGACAATTCTTTCTAATTTATTGCACATGGAATTAACTCACACCCAAGTACACATATATGATTTTTCAAAATGTTTTGGTTAGGCGTTGCATGTAGATGTAGTTCAAATTTGAATTACGGTCATTAAATGCTTAGAAAATCACTTAAATGTCTTTAAAAGGTCAAATGATCCCTAGAATTTTCCAAAATTTCACATTACAGTTGTAGTAGTGCATGTTAGACGTTGAAAAAAAAAATTCAAGACCGTAAGAGGAAGCAATCTCCCGTTCGTCATCAAACATGCATTGTTTCCTCTCGAAACCGCGAACCTTCTAGCGAGTTGCTCCGATTTGTGAGGGATGTGTGTCCAAACTTTCGGCAAGCATGCCAATTTCTTTAGCACATCATCTTGGTGGCATAACATTAAATGAAGCAAGGTTTCATGTTTTTCAGGTCATTTTTTATTTTTTTGGAATTAAAATGCCATGGCATGTACTCCATGCATGTGCACATGGCTTGACACCAATATGTCTGAAAATTCCTTCGAATTTACTTCACATGGAATTAACTCGCACACAAGTACACAAAAATATGATTTTTGAAACCGTTATGTTTAGGCATTGCATGTAGATGTAGTTCAAATTTGAATTACGACCATTAAATGGTTAGAAAATCACTTAAATGTCTTTAAAAAGTCAAATGACCCCTGAAATTTACCAAATTTTCACATGACAGTTGTATTAGTGCACGTTAAACGTAGGAAAAAAAATTGAAGGCCGTTAGAGAAAGCTATCTCCCGTTCGACATCAAACATGCATTGTTCCCTCTCGGAACCACGAAGCTTCTAGCGAGTTGCTCCGGTTTGTGAGGGGTGCGTGTCCAAACTTTCATCAAACATGCCAATTTCTTTACCACATCATCTTGGTGGCATGACATTACATCAACCAAGGTTTCATGTGTTTCTCATTGTTTTTCTATTTTTTGAATTAAAATGCCATGTCACTCGATGCATACATATTCATGTGTCTGTGTCGTGAGACCAATATGTTTGAACATTCCTTCTAATTTATTGCACATGGAATTAACTCACACACAAGTACACATATATGATTTTTCAAAATGTTTTGGTTAGGCGTTGCATGTAGATGTAGTTCAAATTTGAATTACGGTCATTAAATGCTTAGAAAATCACTTAAATGTCATTAAAAGGTCAAATGATCCCTAGAATTTTCCAAAAATTCACATTACAGTTGTAGTAGTGCACGTTAGACGTTGAAAAAATTTCAACGCCGTAAGAGGAAGCAATCTCCCGTTCGTCATCAAACATGCATTGATTCCTCTTGAAACCACGAACCTTCTAGCGAGTTGCTCCGATTTGTGAGGGTGTGTGTCCAAACTTTCGGCAAACATGCCAATTTGTTTAGCACATCATCTTGGTGGCATGACATTAAATAAAGCAAGGTTTCATGTTTTTCAGGTCATTTTTTTATTTTTTTGGAATTAAAATGCCATGGCATGTACTCCATGCATGTGCGCATGCCTTGACACCAATATGTGTGAAAATTCCTTCGAATTTACTGCACATAGAATTAACTCGCACACAAGTACACAAAAATATGATTTTTGAAACCGTTATGTTTAGGCATTGCATGTAGATGTAGTACAAATTTGAATTACGACCATTAAATGGTTAGAAAATCACTTAAATGTCTTTAAAAGGTCAAATGACCCCTGAAATTTACCAAATTTTCACATGACAGTGGTATTAGTGCATGTTAAACGTAGGAAAAAATTGAAGGCCGTAAGAGGAAGCTATCTCCCGTTCGACATCAAACATGGATTGTTCCCTCTCGGAACCACGAAGCTTCTAGCGAGTTGCTCTGGTTTGTGAGGGGTGCATGTCCAAACGTTCGTCAAACATGCTAATTTCTTTACCACATCATCTTGGTGGCATGACATTATATCAACCAAGGTATCATGTGTTTCTCATCATTTTTCTATTTTTTGAATTAAAATGACATGTCACACCATGCATACGTATTCATGTGTCCGTGCCGTGAGACCAATATGTTTGACAATTCTTT
>NW_021274303.1:0-699 GCF_002162155.2 Triticum dicoccoides
GCAAAAAACAACAAAAAATAAATAATGCAGAAAACAGAACAAAAAAACTGAAAAATAATAAAAATAGCAACAATAAGTATTTTGTTGTAAGTACAAACAAAATAAAATATATAAAGCAACAAAGAAAACAAAAAAAGTGTTTTCAAATTTGAAAACTAATGGCACTAACAGAAAGTTTATAATTTTTCTAATACTAAAAGCAAAAAGAATTAAAAAATAAAGCAAAAAACAACAAAAAATAAATAATGCAGAAAGCAAAACCAAAAAACTGGAAAAAAATAAAAATAGCAACAATAAGTATTTTGTTGTAAGTAGAAACAAAATAAAATAAATAAAGCAACAAAGAAAACAAAAAAACAAAAAAAAGTGCCACCTACTGGGCCCCCACGGCCTGAATACGACTAGAAATCCTACCATGGGCCAGGATTCAGGCCCGCGGGAGGCCCAGTAGGCCCACAGGCATAGATTGCACGGTTAGGCCCGAAAGCCTGCAGTTGAGAGGAGCTCGAGAGGGTGGGCGCAGCAGCGCTTATAAACCACTCTCGAGCTCTCTCAACTAGCGAGGTGGGACTAAACTTTTCGGCGCGGGGCAGCACAAGGCCTTTGGTCCCGGTTGGTGGCACCAACCGGGACTAAAGGGGGCATTGGTCCCGGTTTGTGGCACCAACCGGGACCAATGCCCCCCTTTAGTCCCGGTTG
>NW_021274304.1:0-989 GCF_002162155.2 Triticum dicoccoides
CGATGACCATATACAATTTTGAACAAGTTTCCATACATAATTTAATGCATATAAAGTTCTACGTCCTCGTAATGGTGTTCTCCTTTAGGATGGAGGACTTCCCTCCTGAACCATCCAGCTAGTTCCTCTTGAAGTGGTCGGAAGCGAGCTTCTGGACTAAGCATCATCCGGAGGTTATTCCTCTGAGCATTGGTATCACTCGGAACCCGCCGCTCAGAGGTGTATCTCCGGATCATCTCACAGACATAGTATGCACATAGATTGGTCCCCGCTGGCTGAATATCCTCACCATTCTTAGCCTTTGACCTTTTGAATTCTAGCTCTTTTTTGAATTCACCGACCTTTGTATCTACGAACCGTCTCCAAACCCTACGAGGCAAAGAAAATTAAATGAACAAGAGAGTTATTAGTTACTTGATATTAGGAAATGAACGAAATAGGCCGATCGATGTAGAGCGCAAATGAATGAAAATAATTACTTCTGCAACATTCTTCTCATGCCGCCCCAAAGCTTTGGATCCTTATTCAGAGAGTCGTGGACGATACATTCTGAGGTGTCAACTTTAATTACTAGCAGAATCCAATGGAACCTGCGGACACGATACATGCACAGTACGTCATGCATAACTCATCGATTAGCCGGCCACATACCATGCATGGAGTAAACAAAAGAGAATGTGCTCAAGACAGAAACACTCACCCAAAATGGTAAGGAAATAGAATATCACTTTTGAGTTCCTGCTTTGTAAGAAACTGCCACAGGTCTGCCTCCATGTCGGCGGGGTGATGCTCCAACACATATCCATTAACGATGTGTGGGTCAATGAACCCAACATCATGGATGTTCCTTACTCTGCATTCCTTAATCTTCATTCTGCATGTATAATAGCGGACACAACAATATAGTTAGGACATATATATAGTGCAGGCAATATGAACGAGATGGGGTAGAAATAAATCACTTACAGAACGTAGCAACTGATGATAGA
>NW_021274305.1:0-1334 GCF_002162155.2 Triticum dicoccoides
ATTTTATCACTGATTTTAGGTTAGTTGATCGATTTAGTGCATTTTATGTTTGTTGCATTTTAGGTTAGTGCATTTGCTAAGTGATATTAAGAAAGGAAGGAAAAGAAGGATAGGAAAGAAGAAAATAAGAAGAGGAAAGAAAGAACAAGAGGAGAGGAAGAAAAGGAGAAATAAATAAGAAGAAGAAAAAAGAAGAAAAAGAAGAGGAGAAGAAGAAAGGAATAGTGGAGAAGAAGAGAATCTTCTCCACTATTCCTTTCTTCTTCTCCTCTTTTTTTTCTTCTTTTTTTCTTCGATCTTCTCCTCTAGCTATTCCTTTCTTCGAGGGTTCTATAGGGTCGAGGGATCATGGGTCGAGGGTTCCAGGGTCGTCTAGGGGTCGAGGGTTCCAGGGTTGTCGAGGGTTCGAGGGGTCGAGGATCGCCGAGGGATCGAGAGAGGTTTCCTAGTGTCAAAGTATTGGAGAAATCCATGGCTTCATCATTAGCCGGAAGTAACTAGGGCATGACGAAGTCCTCCAAAGTTATTTTGGAATGGTGTCCCGGATAGGATAATTTGCCTTTTTATATGAATTTCAGCAAAGGCCTTCCAAATAACGATATTTGGAAGGTTCTTGCTGAACTTTGTACCAAAAAGAGAATTATCTTATCTGGGACTCCGTTCCAAAATAACTTTGGAGAGCTTCGTACCATCGTGCACCTGTTACTTTCGCCTAATGATGAAGACATGGTTTTGTTGAATCCTTTGACACTAGGCAACCTCCCGACCCCTCGGCGATCCTCTCGGACATGAGAGGAAGAAGAGGATAAAAAAGAATAGGAAGAAGAAGAAAAAAAGAGGAGAAGAAAGAATAGAGGAGAAGAAAAAAAGAGGAGAAGAAAAAAAAGAGCAGAAGAAAGAATAGAGGTTTTCTTCTCGTCTATTCTTTCTTCTCCTCTTTTTTCTTCTTCTTCTTCCTCTTTTTTTTATTGGGAACGAGGGTCGTCGAGGGTCGCCGAGCGGTAGAGGAGAAACCCTAAATAGAAAGTATCGTCGGAGTGAGATACATGTACCGTCGGTGTCGGACACTACATCCATGTCCCACAAGTGGCGCGGGCTTCGACACCCACGTCACTTGTGGGACGTGGATGTAGTGTCCGACACCGACGGCCACATGTATCTCACACCCACGATACTTGCTATTTAGGGTTTCCTCTTTTTTTCTTCTTCTTCTTCTCTTCTTCTCTTTTTTTTCTTCTTCTTCCTCTTTATTTTATCGGAAACGAGGGTCGTCAAGGGTCAGGGTCGCCGAACGGTAGAGGAAACCCTAAATAGCAAGTATCGTGGGTGTGAGA
>NW_021274306.1:0-2117 GCF_002162155.2 Triticum dicoccoides
TCTCTCTCTCTCTCTCTCGCTTTCTCTCACTCTCGCGATGAGAAATCTGTTGTTTTCCCCTGTGATATTTTTCAGAGGTATGCATGTGTAGTTATCGATGTTTTCTTTTCCCTATATGGTTATAGTAGGGTGTTTATTTGCAATCTGGATCACCGT
The DNA here is from genome assembly GCF_002162155.2 of Triticum dicoccoides. Classification (NCBI taxonomy): domain Eukaryota; kingdom Viridiplantae; phylum Streptophyta; class Magnoliopsida; order Poales; family Poaceae; genus Triticum; species Triticum dicoccoides. Next base: position 157 of record NW_021274306.1, read on the forward strand.
CGGTATGAAAAAAAATGGATCTTGCGCTATAAATTATAAGTTTGCTTCCATAACAATATTTTAAAAATATTTAACAGGTAAAATTAACATCATATTTAGATTCCACACATTTTTCTAATAAAATTTCATATATAATATGTTAAAATCAAAGTTACGGTTTAAAAGATACAGATAATTTAGAAAATCATTTGGTTTAACTCAAATATATTCCAAAATAATATTTAAAAATATTTAACAGGTAAAAATAATCTCATATTCATATTCTACATATTTTTCTAATCAAATTTCATATATAACATGTTCAAATCGGAGTTACGGTTTAAAAGATATGGATGATTGTAAAAAGCATTTGTTTGACTTAGATATGATTCGCGTGGATGAATTACCTAAAACATCAGGGGGGGGTCGAAAAATGTGAAATAACGGTTCGGGTGTGTCTTAAATCCGGACGGCGGGTTGATTTTAAGAAAAGACAGGGACTTTTTTGTAAAATGCCATGACGGACGAAGGAAACCCAATTTGCTTTATTATTAGGTAAAGATTTGGTATGTCTCAAAAAAACTTATCAATGATTTGGTTTCTTGGCGATCTATAGCCTGTACGCTTCCCCAACTAGCCTCCCTCTGCTCGTCGTCGCTTGGTCCCTGCCTCCTCGAACGTCGGCGGCAAGCATACAAATACAATTGCAGATCGACAGCAGCAAAGCACATAAGACCATCTCCAGCCGTTAGCCCCCTCAGGAGGCATAAAAATCGCCGTCTGGGGGCGAGCTGACGGTATAATCGGCTCTGGGGTGGTTGGGTAACCAGCCGTCGCCCCCAGGCGCCGATATCAGCCCATTTTTGGCGCAAATGTGCCCGCTTTTCAGCCCACTTTCCATGAAAAATGGCCCGATATCGGCGTGAATCGGTCCATATTCGCCGTGGTTCGGCTTGAATTCAATATAAGTATTTTTTTATCACATAGTTCATCACAGAAAATCAATAGAAATCAAATAGTTCAACAACAAATTGTTCAATACAAAGTATATAGTTCAACAAATAAAAACTCATATTTCATCACACGTCGAGCTAGGCGTTGCCCTTGAGCCTCCATAGGTGCTCCACCAGATCGTGCTGCAGTTGTTGATGCACCTGTGGGTCTCGGATCTCCTGACGCATATTGAGGTAGGCAGTCCAGGTTGCCGGTAGCTGGTGATCAACTTGGGCAAGAGGACCCTGCCTGTAGTATGATTCAGTGTCAAACACTGGCTCGTTCTGCTCGCTCTCAATGATCATGTTGTGCAAGATGACATAGCAAGTCATGATCTCCCACTTTTGATCTTTCGACCAGGTCTGAGCAGGGTACCAGACAACAGCAAATCGAGATTGAAGCACACCAAATGCCCGCTCGACATCCTTCCCGCAAGCCTCCTGAACCTTCGCAAAGTGGGACTTCTTGCCTCCCAGCACATCGTTTGAGATAGTATTCACAAATGTAGACCATCTCGGATAGATGCCATTAGCTAGGTAGTACCCCTTGTTGTAGTGCCGCTCATTGACCTCGAAGTTCACGGAAGAGAATGACCTTCAACAAGCTTGGCAAAGACAGGGAAGCACTGCAGCACATTGATGTCATTGTGTGTTCCTGGCATACCAAAGAGGAGTGCCAAATCCAGAGGTCCTGTGTGGCCACCGCCTCAAGTACCACACTGCAACCGCCTTAGGCGCCTTTGTACATCCCCTGCCAATCAAATGGGCAGTTCTTCCATTTCCAATGCATGCATTCGATGCTTCCAAGCATCCCAGGAAATCCTCTTTCTGCACTCTGTGCTAGGATCCGAGCAGTGTCTTCCGCATTGGGTGTTCACAGTATTGCGGTCCAAACACAACCACCACTGCCCTGCAGAACTTGTAGAAACACTCAATGGTCGTGGACTCGGCCATGCACCCATAGTCGTTGAGTGAATCACCGGGAGCTCC
>NW_021274307.1:0-1334 GCF_002162155.2 Triticum dicoccoides
ATTTTATCACTGATTTTAGGTTAGTTGATCGATTTAGTGCATTTTATGTTTGTTGCATTTTAGGTTAGTGCATTTGCTAAGTGATATTAAGAAAGGAAGGAAAAGAAGGATAGGAAAGAAGAAAATAAGAAGAGGAAAGAAAGAACAAGAGGAGAGGAAGAAAAGGAGAAATAAATAAGAAGAAGAAAAAAGAAGAAAAAGAAGAGGAGAAGAAGAAAGGAATAGTGGAGAAGAAGAGAATCTTCTCCACTATTCCTTTCTTCTTCTCCTCTTTTTTTTCTTCTTTTTTTCTTCGATCTTCTCCTCTAGCTATTCCTTTCTTCGAGGGTTCTATAGGGTCGAGGGATCATGGGTCGAGGGTTCCAGGGTCGTCTAGGGGTCGAGGGTTCCAGGGTTGTCGAGGGTTCGAGGGGTCGAGGATCGCCGAGGGATCGAGAGAGGTTTCCTAGTGTCAAAGTATTGGAGAAATCCATGGCTTCATCATTAGCCGGAAGTAACTAGGGCATGACGAAGTCCTCCAAAGTTATTTTGGAATGGTGTCCCGGATAGGATAATTTGCCTTTTTATATGAATTTCAGCAAAGGCCTTCCAAATAACGATATTTGGAAGGTTCTTGCTGAACTTTGTACCAAAAAGAGAATTATCTTATCTGGGACTCCGTTCCAAAATAACTTTGGAGAGCTTCGTACCATCGTGCACCTGTTACTTTCGCCTAATGATGAAGACATGGTTTTGTTGAATCCTTTGACACTAGGCAACCTCCCGACCCCTCGGCGATCCTCTCGGACATGAGAGGAAGAAGAGGATAAAAAAGAATAGGAAGAAGAAGAAAAAAAGAGGAGAAGAAAGAATAGAGGAGAAGAAAAAAAGAGGAGAAGAAAAAAAAGAGCAGAAGAAAGAATAGAGGTGTTCTTCTCATCTATTCTTTCTTCTCCTCTTTTTTCTTCTTCTTCTTCCTCTTTTTTTTATTGGGAACGAGGGTCGTCGAGGGTCGCCGAGCGGTAGAGGAGAAACCCTAAATAGAAAGTATCGTCGGAGTGAGATACATGTACCGTCGGTGTCGGACACTACATCCATGTCCCACAAGTGGCGCGGGCTTCGACACCCACGTCACTTGTGGGACGTGGATGTAGTGTCCGACACCGACGGCCACATGTATCTCACACCCACGATACTTGCTATTTAGGGTTTCCTCTTTTTTTCTTCTTCTTCTTCTCTTCTTCTCTTTTTTTTCTTCTTCTTCCTCTTTATTTTATCGGAAACGAGGGTCGTCAAGGGTCAGGGTCGCCGAACGGTAGAGGAAACCCTAAATAGCAAGTATCGTGGGTGTGAGA
>NW_021274308.1:0-823 GCF_002162155.2 Triticum dicoccoides
ATTCATGATCAGAATGTATAACAAATTCTTTGGGCCATAAATAATGTTGCCATGTTTCTAAAGTCCGAACAAGAGCATATAATTCTTTATCATAAGTAGAATAATTCAGACTAGGCCCACTCAATTTTTCAGAAAAGTATGCAACAGGTTTGCCATCTTGTAATAACACACCTCCTAATCCAATTCCACTAGCATCACATTCAAGCTCAAAAGTCTTATTAAAATCAGGAAGTTGGAGTAAAGGAGCATGTGTCAACTTATCTTTCAATACCGTGAAGGCTTCTTCCTGTGCGGTACCCCAAAGAAAAGACACATCTTTCTTTGTAAGCTCATTGAGAGGTGCAGCAATGGTGCTGAAATCTCTCACAAAACGCCTATAGAATCCAGCGAGGCCAAGAAAACTCCTCACTTGTGTGACCGTTTTGGGTTGCGGCCAACTCTCAATAGCTTCAATCTTGGCTTTATCAACTTCAATTCGCTGTGGAGTAACAACATAGCCAAGAAAAGATACTCGGTCGGTGCAAAAGGTGCACTTCCCAAGGTTACCAAACAAACGTGCATCACGTAGAGCAATAAAAACAGCACGTAAATGTTCCAAATGTTCTTCCAAAGATCTGCTATAAATCAATATGTCATCAAAGTAAACTACCACAAATCGTCCAATGAAAGCACGTAAAACTTCGTTCATTAATCTTATGAAAGTACTAGGTGCATTAGTTAACCCAAAAGGCATGACTAACCACTCATATAATCCAAACTTAGTTTTGAATGCTGTTTTCCATTCATCTCCCAATTTCATACGAATTTGATGGTATCCACTACG
>NW_021274310.1:0-1829 GCF_002162155.2 Triticum dicoccoides
GTCCCGAGATTCAGGGGTTGACGGAAAGAAAGCGGGATACTCCAGTCGAAGACGATCTTCTCGCTCCCAAGTAGCTTCTCTCTCGGAATGATGAGACCACTGAACCTTGAGAAACTTGATGTTCTGACGTCGAGTGACACGCTCTGCTTGATCAAGAATGCGAACCGGGTACTCTCGGTATGTGAGGTTATCTTGGAGATTAAGCGTTTCGTGGTCCACTCCGCGGATGGGATCCGAGAAGCAACGCCTGAGTTGAGAGACGTGGAAGACATCATGAACTCGAGAAAGATGTGGGGGTAGTTCCAATTGGTAGGCAACCTCTCCTCGTTTAGCGAGAATGCGAAAAGGACCAATGTAACGAGGAGCCAACTTGCCCTTGATACCGAAACGATGGGTACCCTTCATGGGAGTAACCCGAAGGTAAGCTTTTTCGCCAACTTCATAAGTCATATCCTTATGATGACGATCATACTGACTCTTTTGACGAGACTGGGCTGTTTTCAAATTCTGTCGAATGATGCGAACTTGCTCTTCTGCCTCCTGGATCATGTCCGGTCCAAAGAATTGTCTTTCACCGGTTTCTGACCAGTTCAAAGGTGTTCGACATCTTCGTCCATAGAGAACCTCAAAAGGAGCTTTCTCGAGGCTGGATTGATAGCTATTGTTATAAGCAAACTCGGCAAAAGGAAGGAATTTCTCCCAATCCATACCGAATGAGATAACGCAAGCTCTAAGCATGTCTTCGAGAATTTGATTGACCCGTTCCACCTGACCACTCGACTGAGGGTGGAAAGCGGTACTGAAGGAAAGATGGGTTCCCATGGCAGTTTGGAAACTTTCCCAGAAATGAGAAGTGAAAAGACTGCCACGGTCTGAATTAATATCTAGTGGAACACCATGAAGTGACACTATTCGAGAAATGTATAAGTCAGCAAGCTGACTAGCAGTGATACTCTCTCGAACAGGAAGGAAGTGAGCCACTTTGGAAAGACGATCAACGACTACAAAGATAGCGTTATTCCCTCTCTTGGTCCTGGGAAAGCCGGTGATGAAGTCCATACCAACTTTATCCCATTTCCATTCAGGAATAGCTAAAGGCTGAAGGGTGCCAGCAGGTCTTTGATGCTCTGCCTTAACACGACGACAAGCGTCACATTTAGCAATGAACTCAGCGATTTCTCTCTTCATCCTAGTCCACCAGAACCCCTGGCGTAGGTCCTGATACATCTTAGTACTACCAGGATGAATCGTGAGAGGAGATTCATGCGCCTCCTTAAGAATCAATTGTTGCAGATGTTGATTCTTGGGAACCACCAAGCGATTCTCAAAGAAAACAACACCACGATCATCCATAGAGAAACATCCACCAACTCCCTTCTTAATGTTTCTCTTGATCCGAGAAATCCCCGTATCATGCTTCTGGGCTTCTATGATAAGATCCACAAGAGTAGGTTTCGCCACCAAGGTAGAAAGGAATCCGTGAGGAGCAATGTGAAGATTAAGCTTACAGAATTCCTCATGGAGAAGTGGTTGGCCTTGCTGCAACATGAGGTTGTTGCAATAGGATTTACGGCTTAGCGCATCAGCCATGACATTGGCTTTGCCTGGGGTGTAGGTAATCCTTAGATCATAATCTGTGATCAACTCCAACCAACGTCTTTGCCTAAGGTTCAGATCCGGTTGGGTGAAGATATACTTGAGACTCTGGTGATCGGTGTAGATCTCGCAACGTTTACCAAGAAGGTAATGTCGCCAGGTCTTGAGTGCATAGACTACGGCTGCAAGCTCTAGATCATGTGTAGGATAATTCTCCTCATGTGGATGCAACT
>NW_021274311.1:0-2279 GCF_002162155.2 Triticum dicoccoides
GATATGACCTAAACGGCAGTGCCACAAATAAGTTGCACTATCATTATCAACTCTGCATCTTTTGGTTTCAACACTATGAATATGTGTATCACTACTATCGAGATTTAATAAAAATAGACCACTCTTCAAGGGTGCATGACCATAAAAGATATTACTCATATAAATAGAACAACCATTATTCTCTGATTTAAATGAATAACCGTCTCGCATCAAACAAGATCCAGATATAATGTTCATGCTCAACGCTGGCACCAAATAACAATTATTTAGGTCTAAAACTAATCCCGATGGTAGATGTAGAGGTAGCGTGCCGACCGCGATCACATCGACTTTGGAACCATTTCCCACGCGCATCGTCACCTCGTCCTTAGCTAATCTCCGCTTAATTTGTAGTCCCTGTTTTGAGTTGCAAATATTAGCAACAGAACCAGTATCAAATACCCAGGTGCTATTGCGAGCATTAGTAAGGTACACATCAATAACATGTATATCACATATACCTTTATTCACTTTGCCATCCTTCTTATCCGCCATGGTCGGTGACTGAGCCGAGCTCAGTCTCACACCTTGTAACATAGGCAAGAACCCCTTCTTGGACTGATCCATTTTGAACCTCTTCAAAATCTTATCAAGGTATGTGCTCTGTGAAAGACCTATGAGGCGTCTCGATCTATCTCTATAGATCTTGATGCCTAATATATAAGCAGCTTCTCCAAGGTCCTTCATTGAAAAACACTTGTTCAAGTAGGCCTTAACGCTGTCCAGAAGTTTCGTATCATTTCCCATCAAGAGTATGTCATCTACATATAATATGAGAAATGCTACAGAGCTCCCACTCACTTTCTTGTAAACGCAGGCTTCTCCATAAGTCTGCGCAAACCCAAACGCTTTGATCATCTCATCAAAGCGAATGTTCCAACTCCGAGATGCTTGCACCAGTCCATAAATGGATCGCTGGAGCTTGCATACTTTGTTAGCGTTCCGAGGATCGACAAAACCTTCTGGCTGCATCATATATAGCTCTTCCTTAAGATGTCCGTTAAGGAATGCCGTTTTGACATCCATCTGCCATATCTCATAATCATAGTATGCGGCAATTGCTAACATGATTCGGACGGACTTCAGCTTCGCTACGGGAGAGAAAGTCTCGTCGTAGTCAATCCCTTGAACTTGTCGATAACCCTTAGCGACAAGTCGAGCCTTATAGATGGTAACATTACCATCCGCGTCCGTCTTCTTCTTAAAAATCCATTTGTTTTCTATCGCTTGCCGATCATCGGGCAAGTCTGTCAAAGTCCATACTTTGTTTTCATACATGGATTCTATCTCGGATTTCATGGCTTCAAGCCATTTGTTGGAATCCGGGCTCGCCATCGCTTCTTCATAGTTCGAAGGTTCATTGTTGTCTAACAACATGATTTCCAGGACAGGGTTGCCGTACCACTCTGGTGCGGAACGTGTCCTTGTGGACCTACGAAGTTCAGTAGTAACTTGATCCGAAGTACCTTGATCATCATCATTGTTTTCCTCTTCAGTTGGTGTGGGCATCACAGGAACGGTTTCCTGCGCTGCGCCACTTTTCCGTTCAAGAGGTAGTACTTCATCGAGTTCTACTTTCCTCCCACTTACTTCTTTCGAGAGAAACTCTTTTTCTAGAAAGCATCCGTTCTTGGCAACAAAGATCTTGCCTTTGGATCTTAAGTAGAAGGTATACCCGACAGTTTCCTTAGGGTATCCTATGAATACGCATTTTTCCGACTTGGGTTCGAGCTTTTCAGGTTGAAGTTTCTTGACATAAGCATCGCATCCCCAAACTTTTAGAAACGACAGCTTAGGTTTCTTTCCAAACCATAATTCATACGGTGTCGTTTCAATGGATTTAGACGGTGCCCTATTTAAAGTGAATGTAGCTGTCTCTAGAGCGTATCCCCAAAATGATAGCGGTAAATCGGTAAGAGACATCATAGACCGCACCATATCCAATAGAGTGCGATTACGACGTTCGGACACACCGTTTCGCTGAGGTGTTCCAGGCGGCGTGAGTTGTGAAACGATTCCACATTTCCTTAAGTGTGTACCAAATTCGTGACTTAAGTATTCTCCTCCACGATCTGATCGTAAGAATTTTATCTTTCGGTCACGTTGATTCTCTACCTCACTCTGAAATTCCTTGAACTTTTCAAAGGTCTCAGACTTGTGTTTCATTAAGTAGACATACCCATATCTACTCAAGTCATCAGTGAGAGTGAGAACATAACGATATCGTCCGCGAGCCTCCA
>NW_021274312.1:0-1169 GCF_002162155.2 Triticum dicoccoides
TCTTCCTCATTCGAAGTCCGTTTTGGCTCCGTGAGTACTCAAATTGAAGATAGAGACGAGCCGCATCTAAATAGTTGCAGAAGCTAGTTCAATATTTGACACCTCAAAATCGGCTTCTAAATAGGTCTTTTTGCCCTCCGAAGTTCGTGAACACAGCTTGTTCCAATTTTCAGGCCAGTTTTAGAATTCTTTGACTCCTCATATCAACTCGGAATTGAGTGATTCTTTTTGCATTGGAAAGCTTGAGTTAGTAGCATTCTTTGAAAGAATTTATCAGAAAATTGTCTCAAACTTTTCAAGAGGAAAGTTGGAGAGAGAGTTGTTGTATATCCTGCTTGGCAGTTGTTTTTCATCATTATCTTCACTGCCGTTGTGATCTTCACTTATATCTTGCTGTCAAGAGCTACTTAGTATCATTCATTGATGCTAGTTGTGCTACGCCGTGACCTCATTAGTGTTCTAGGCTCGCATCTCTAGTCCGGTCTAGCCTAGGACCAGCACAGTACCGTCGTTGAGCGTTTATTCAACATTGCATCTTTGAATTGATTATTGCTAATCTTTTGCTACCATATATAGCCAACCCAGCTCCACATATTTCTACACCGTGTATACGTACGCTTCCCTGGCAATCGCTTTACTCAATATTCGGAGTTACTTGACACCGCTGGTTGCCGATCACCGCCTGCTGCATGGTAAGAACTTGTAAGACATTGATATTTCCTTCACTGTGAGCATTTTACCACCACATCCTAGTAGTTATAGGAACATTATTTTTGGGTTTTGTTTCTTGTTCTACTAATCATGACAGGATCCAGAGTCAATTCATGGGCTTTGTCGATCGCGGGAGACGTGCCACCACCTTTGCAAATACCACAACCGTCACGAGAGGTGCACAAACATCCAAATGCACATGATCAGGTTAATGTATCTATACCACCATTTAATGGCCGTTTTAAACCTGCTTTATATATTGAATGGGAGTTCGACATAAAAAATATATTTGCTTCCCATAATTTCAATGAACATAAAAAGGTTAAGGTTGCGGTTGGTTCTTTCACTGGTTATGCTTTGGTTTGGTGGAGTGAATATTGTCGGTTACACCCTGATTATATACCTACTACTTGGGATGATTTGAAACTTGCCATGCGACATACTTTCGTCCCTGCTTA
>NW_021274313.1:0-1168 GCF_002162155.2 Triticum dicoccoides
AGGGCCAGGCCCACCTGTCTCCTAGGTGGTCTCAACCTGCCCTGTCGCTCCGCCACAAAGTAACAGTCGAGGGCCGTCGGGAACCCAGGCCCACCTCTACCGGGATGGAGCCACCTGCCCCTTCAGCCCCCAACTCCGAACAGTATCACAGATAATGTAACTGTGTAAAGTATATAGTATATGCCCGTGATCACCTCCCGAAGTGATCACAGCCCAGTAGTATAGCATGGCAGACGGACAAGAGTGTAGGGCCACTGATGGAACACTAGCATCCTATACTAAGCATTTAGGATTGCGGGTAAGGTATCAATGACTGTAGCAGCAATGACAGGCTATGCATCAGAATAGGATTAACGGAAAGCAGTAACATGCTACACTACTCTAATGCAAGCAGTATAGAGAAGAGTAGGCGATATCTGGTGATCAAAGGGGGGGCTTGCCTGGTTGCTCTGGCAAGAAGGAGGGGTCGTCAACTCCGTAGTCGAACTCGGTGTCATCAGCGTCGGTCTCGTAGTCTACCGGAGAGAAGAGGGGGAAGAAATAATGAATACAGAGCAAACAAAGCATCACAAAATATAACAAGGCAATACGCGGTGTTCGGTGTGCCCTAACGCGGTAGTAGGTGATACCGGTGAAGGGGGGGAAAACCCCCGGGAAAGTATTCCCGGTGTTTCGTGTTTTCGGGCAGAGGAACCGGAGGGGAAAAGTTGCGGGTTCGATAGGTTAGGGGTGTGTGGCAGACGAACGGACTGCGTATCCGGATTCGTCTCGACATTCTGAGCAACTTTCATGTTGAAAATATTTTAATCCGAGTTACGGATTAAAAGATATGATTTTCTAAAGATTATATTAATTTCTGGAATTTAATTAATTAATTATTTAATTAATTCGAAAAATGGATTTATGACGTCAGCATGATGTCATGCTGACGTCAGCAGTCAACAGAGTTGACTAAGTCAAACTTACGCGTGGGTCCAGTGGGACCCACCTGTCATACGCTGTTAGGTTAATTAGGGTTTAGTTAAACTAATCACTGTTTAATTAAGCTAACAGGTTAATTAGATTAATTAATTAAGGTTAATTAACTTAATTTAATTAATTAATTAATTAATTAAATTTGTTTTCATTTTAATTATTGTTTTTATTAATTTTTATTATTATTATTTTT
>NW_021274314.1:0-3779 GCF_002162155.2 Triticum dicoccoides
TATATCCTGTTTTGGACATTATTGGACTTTATTATACACTTTTATATTATTTTTGGGACTAACCTATTAACCGGAGGCCCATCCCAGAATTGTTGTTTTTGCCTATTTCAGAGTTTCACAGAAAAAGAATATCAAACGGAGTCCAAATGGAATGAAACCTTCGGGAACGTGATTTTCGGAATGAACATGATCCAGAGGACTTGGACCCTACGTCAAGAAAGCAACCAGGAGGGCACGAGGTAGGGGGGCGCGAAACTCTGAAAATGTAGTTAACGTTTTAGTTGTGGCAAAGCCACCGTTCATAATTCTTCCATACAAGTCACTCATGCATCATTGCTATCCCGGTATACCGCCGGAGGCATTCATATAGAGTCATACTTTGTTCTAGTATCGAGTTGTAATCATTGAGTTGTAAATAAATAGAAGTGTGATGATCATCATCCATAAAGTATTGTCCCAAAAAAGGCCAAAAAAAAGAAGGCCCAAATATATATATATATATATATATATATATATATATAAAGGGACAATACTATTATCCTTTTTCCACACTTGTGCTTCAAAGTAGCACCATGATCTTCATGATAGAGAGTCTCCTATGTTATCACTTTCATATACTAGAGGGAATTTTTCATTATAGAACTTGGCTTGTATATTCCAACGATGGGCTTCCTCAAAATGCCCTAGGTCTTCGTGAGCAAGCAAGTTGGATGCACACCCACTTAGTTCTTTTTTGAGCTTTCATATACTTATAGCTCTAGTGCATCCGTTGCATGGCAATCCCTACTCACTCACATTGATATCTATTAATGGGCATCTCCATATCCCGTTGATACGCCTAGTTCATGTGAGACTATCTTCTCCCTTTTTGACTTCTCCACAACCACCATTCTATTCCACATATAGTGCTATGTCCATGGCTCACGCTCATGTATTGCGTGAAGATTGAAAAAGTTTGAGAACACCAAAAGTATGAAACAATTGCTTGGCTTGTCATCGTGGTTGTGCATGATTTAAATACTTTGTGTTGTGATGATGGAGCATAGCCAGACTATATGATTTTGTAGGGATAACTTTCTTTGGCCATGTTACTTTGAAGAGACATAATTGCTTAGTTAGTATGCTTGAAGTATTATTATTTCTGTGTCAATATTGAACTTTTGTCTTGAATCTTTCGGATCTGAATATTCATACCACAATTAAGAGAATTACATTGAAATTATGACAAGTAGCATTCCACATCAAAAATTCTGTTTTTATCATTTACCTACTCGAGGACGAGCAGGAATTAAGCTTGGGGATGCTTGATACGTCTCCAACGTATCTATAATTTTTTATTGTTCCATGCTATATTATATCTTGTTTTGGACATTATTGGGCTTTATTATACACTTCTATATTATTTTTGGGACTAACCTAGTAACCGGAGGCCCAGCCCAGAATTGTTTTTTTTTTGCCTATTTCAGAGTTTCGCAGAAAAAGAATATCAAATGGAGTCCAAACGGAATGAAACCTTCAGGAACGTGATTTTCAGAACGAACATGATCCAGAGGACTTGGACCCTACGTCAAGAAAGTAACCAGGAGGGCACGAGGTAGGGGGCGCGCCTACCCCCCGGCATGCCCTCCACCCTCGTGGGGCCCACATTGCTCCACCGACGTACTTCTTCCTCCTATATATACCTGTGTACCCCCAAACTACCAGGTACGGAGCCAAAACCCTAATTCCACCGCCGTAACTTTCTATATCCGTGAGATCCCATCTTGGGGCCTTTTCCGAAGCTCCGCCGGAGGGGGCATCGATCACGGAGGGCTTCTACATCAACACCATAGCCTCTCTGATGAAGTGTGAGTAGTTTACTTCAGACCTTCGGGTCCATAGTTATTAGCTAGATGGCTTCTCATCTCTTTTTGGATCTCAATACAAAGTTCTCCCCCTCTCTTGTGGAGATCTATTCAATGTAATCTTCTTTTGCGGTGCGTTTGTTGAGACCGATGAATTGTGGGTTTATGATCAAGTTTATCTATGAATAATATTTGAATCTTCTCTAAAAATTTTTATGTATGATTGGTTATCTTTGCAAGTCTCTTCAAATTATCAGTTTGGTTTGTCCTACTAGATTGATCTTTCTTGCAATGGGAGAAGTGCTTAGCTTTGGGTTCAATCTTGCGGTGTCCTTTCCCAGTGACAGTAGGGGCAGCAAGGCACGTATTGTATTGTTGCCATCGAGGATAATAAGATGGGGTTTATTTCATATTGCATGAGTTTATCCCTCTACATCATGTCATCTTGCTTAAATCGTTACTCTGTTCTTTTGAACTTAATACTCTAGATGCATGCTGGATAGCGGTCGATGTGTGGAGTAATAGTAGTAGATGCAGGCAGGAGTCGATCTACTTGTCTCGGACGTGATGCCTATATACATGATCATACCTAGATATTCTCATAACTATGCTCAATTCTGTCAATTGCTCAACAGTAATTTGTTTACCCACCGTAATACTTATGCTCTCGAGAGAAGCCACTAGTGAAACCTATGCCCCCCGGGTCTATTTTCCATCATATTAATCTTCCGTCAACAAGCTATTTCCTTTTCCGTTTATTTTGCTTTCTTTACTTTGCATCTTTATCATGAAAATACCAAAAATATTATCTTAGCATATCTATCAGATCTCACTTTCATAAGTGACCGTGAAGGGATTGACAACCCCTTTATTGCATTGGTTGCGAGGATTTTATTTGTTTGTGTAGGTGCGAGGGACTCGTGCGTGGCCTCCTACTAGATTGATACCTTGGTTCTCAAAAACTGAGGGAAATACTTACACTACTTTGCTGCATCACCCTTTCCTTTTCAAGGGAAAACCAACGCAGTGCTCAAGAGGTAGCAGCGGGCTGAGTAAGTGGGTAATAGTTGGATTTTTCCTCCCACTATATTAAGGGGGTCTTCTTCCCCAAGTTGACCACCTCTTCCCTTCCCAAGCTCCATTGTTGCTCAAAGCTTCATTTTTGCCCGATCTCTCTCCCTGGCCAATCAAACTAATTGATTTTTTAGGGATTGGTTGAGAAGGCCCCGATCTACACTTCCACCAAGAGAAATTTGATTCCCCCCACTAATCCCTTGAGGATCTTATTACTCTTGGGTGTTTGAGCACCCTAGACAGTTGAGGTTACCGCGGAGCCATATTCCATTGTGGTGAAGCTTCTGGTGTCGTTGGGAGCCTCCAATTAAGTTGTGGAGATTGCCCCAACCTTGTTTGTAAAGGTTTGGTCACCGCCTCCAACGGCACCAATAGTGGAATCACGACATCTCGCATTGTGTGAGGGTGTGAGGAGAATACGGTGGCCCTAGTGGCTTCTTGGGGAGCATTGTGCCTCCGCACCGCTCCAACGGAGACGTACTTCCTCTCAGAGGGAAGGAACTTCGGTAACACACCCTCGTCTCCACCGGCTCCACTCTTGGTTATTTCTCACCTTTACTTGTGCAAGCTATATTGTGTTGTATCCCTTGCTCGTTCTTATGCTTGTTGTTGTTGCATCATATAGGTTTCTCACTTAGTTTCATATCTAGACAACCTACTTTGATGTAAAGTTTAATTTGGTAAAGAAAAGCTAAAATTGTTAGTTGCCTATTCACCCCCCTCTAGTCAACTATATTGATCCTTTCAATTGGTATCACACCCTCGTCTCTTTATTAAGGACTTTACCATATGTAGAGTATGGTTGACACCGTAGGCGGTGGGGAGGAGCACCCCAGTGTGATTCTGTCCTCGTCTACGGCC
>NW_021274315.1:0-1006 GCF_002162155.2 Triticum dicoccoides
GATCAAGTCACTCCCAAACCTCGTAGGATGACAAGGATGCGTACTACTTCAGAGTGGTACGTAATCCTGTCTTGAAGGTCATGTTGCTAGACAACAATGAACCTACGAGCTATGGAGAAGCGATGGTGGGCCCGGATTCCGATAAATGGCTTGAGGCCATAAAATCCGAGAGAGGATCCATGTATGAAAACAAAGTGTAGACTTTGGCAGAACGGCTTGATGGTCGTAAGGCTAATGAGTACAGATGGATTTCAAAAGGAAGACGGACAATGATGGTAAATGTCACCATTAAGAAAGCTCGACTTGTCGTTAAGATGTTTTCCGACAAGTTCAAGGAGTTGACTACGATGAGATTTTCTCACTCGTAGCGATGCTAAGAGTCTGTTGGAATTATATTAGCGATTACTGCATTATTTATGAAATCTTGCAGATAGGATGTCAAAACATTGTTTCCTCAATGATTTTAATGAGGAAAGGTTCTATGTGATACAACCGGAAGGTTTTGTCAATCCCGAAAGATGCTAATAAGTATGCAAAGCTCTAGCAATCCTTCTAAGGACTGGAGTGAGCATCTCGGAGTTGGAATGTATGCTTTGATGATGATCAAAAATTTTGGGTTTGTACAAAGTTTATGAGAAACTTGTATTTCCAAAGAAGTGAGTGGGAGCACTATAGAATTTCTGATGAGTATATGTTGTTGACATATTGTTGATCAGAAATGACGTAGAATTTCTGGAAAGCATATAGGGTTATTTTGAAAGTGTTTTTCAATGGAAAGCCTGGATTAAGCTACTTGAACATTGAGCATCAAGATCTATAAGGATAGATCAAAATGCTTAATAATGCTTTCAAATGAGCACATACCTTGACATGATCTTGAAGGTGTTCAAGATGGACCAGTCAAAGAAGGAGTTCTTGCCTGAGTTGTAAGGTACGAAGTTAAGACTTAAAGCTCGACCACGGCAGAATAGAGAGAAAGGACGAAGGTCGTCCCCTATGCTTAAGA
>NW_021274316.1:0-746 GCF_002162155.2 Triticum dicoccoides
AGAAGCTGGCGGCCCTTCGGGTGGCCAACACCAAGAAACACGACTTCAGGTCCTTTATGGAAACTTTCCTTGCAGCTGCCACTCGGATCGCCGACGGAATTGACCTTGATGAATTCGTTGCACCTTCCAGCCCTCCACAGGAGGGGTAAAAAACTTCTTCTGGCTCGACGCTTTAAATTTGCCTCGGTATGCCGAGTGGAATTGTAACCGATAAACCTTAACAGGCTTAACGCCTGAGCACTTTCGGTTCCTTTAGATATCGATTCAAACTTGAATTTGGTGCTTGAATACGATTGCCTTTGGCTCGAAATGTCTTTTGCAGGTTCAAAGCAAGGCGCCTTTACTGCAATCGACTTATTCTTTAGTCCACTTAGGCGAGCACTGGGCTGCGGCTAAGCCTCCGAGTGGAAGCCCGGCTTACCACTCGGTAGGATTTCTATAACTTAGGCGAGTGCTTGGACTGCAGCTAAGCCTCCGAGTGAGAGGGTCGCTCTTCACTCGGTAGGATTTTTGTAACTTAGGAGAGCACAGGGCTGCAGCTAAGCCTCCGAGTGAGAGGGTTGCTCTTCACTCGGTAGGATTTTTGTAACTTAGGCGAGCACAGGGCTGCAGCTAAGCCCCCGAGTGAAAGTTTGGCTTACCACTCGGTAGGATTTTGATAACTTAGGCTAGCACAGGGCTGCAGCTAAGCCCCCGAGTGAGAGGGTTGCTCTTCACTCGGTAGGATTTTGATAAACTTAGGCGAG